>NW_009223941.1:0-5422 GCF_000690835.1 Fulmarus glacialis | reverse complement strand
CCAAAGGACAAAGCTGAAAGAAGTTCTTGTAGGATGCTAACGATGGAGATGAGATGGAAATTCCCACCTTGAATTCAGATCCACAGTGCCATTTAGCAGCTGGTAAGCCCTGGAAGCTGGAAGGCTGGAGTTTCCTGGTGGATGCTATGCTGAGTGTTGCCAGGATGGGGTTTTGGGGCAGGACAGCTATAATGCAGTGTTTCAGCTAGTTGTGTGTCTGGGTTCAACCCTCTCAGGACCTGGAACCTTCCCAGAGCTGCTGCAGCATTCTGGCGGTGCTGTCAGCATCCGAGGCCAATTTTTTTTGGGAGAGATGGCAATGGCTCCACATCTGTGCCCCTGGATCAAAACCACTTAGTACATGATCTACAGGCCTTGGGGCCTGATCCTAGCTTCATGTGACAGGGGTTGGCTGCTGGACTGAGGATATTGCATTAGAAAGGGTGTGAATCAGTGCAGGAGCAAAGGTGATTATAAGAAAGGGTTATTAAAAAAACTAATGAAGCAGTAAGACCTGTTTGCTTTGGTCGCACTGGGAGGGCTAGTACATGCATGGGCTCACTGCGGGGCTGGCACCAGCACCTGAGGCTTGCGACATGCCCCAGGGTCCATCATTTGAGACATGGCTAGTAAGCAGCTTTCAAAAGAGCTTTAAGTGCACTAAAAATACTCGGGGAAGTAGCGCTTATTCTGAGGCTTTTTGACAAATGTGCTCCTTCTGTTCAATGGTGTGTCTCAGCGACACACGCTGGCATTCAGCAGCTGTAAGTGGCTGTGTCTGAGCTCTTCTCTGATTTACCAAAACCTGTCTGTCTCTTATGGGCAGAACTTGCAAAAGGGTCCCTTCAAGCAAAGAATCTCAATATAGATGTTTGTGTGTCCAAATACGTTCAGGACTACTTCCACCCGTATAAAACAGGTTTGAATTTGTCCCCGACATGTGATATATAGAAAACAAAGAACCCCACATACTTCTGCTTTCTTGGTAAGAGAATTGTCCAGCGTAGCTCTAAGCCAGCCTGAAAAACCAAGGTCCTCTTCTTCTGAATAACATTTATTGAGCTGCCACTAGAGACAGAAGATATTTTTTGCTGTTAGGTATAAAATGTCCTTAATCTCCCCATGTGCATGGGTGTTTGAACAGGAACAGATGTGTAGTTGCTACTGAACTGCTGAAAAACCTTTGGCTGCAACACTTCAGTATATGTGAGATTCACACAAAACAGATTAACTGTGGGACCGTGGAACAGGTTAGCAGATGGCCGACAGAGTCTCTGGTATTATTCTGGGCTGGCAATCCTGCCTGGTATGGATGCTCATGTGGGTGATGAAATGGAGGAATGATGCACTAGCATTTGATGCATGAGTGTGCAGCCATGGTATTGCATGGCTCCTGCCAGCGGTGCTGGTAAAACAGCGTTTTTAGATTGTATTAGCACAAATGACCAGGTGAACAAACCTTCCCTGGATCCATGTTGAATAAGTACAAAAGCACAAAGCAATTAGCAATTACTTCTCAGTTTCCCTGTCCTGAGTTCAGAAATAACCCTGGCTGTGGCCCTTCATGTGTCTTGCTCTTGGGCATTGCTTCTCCAGGGGCAGAGCCCCTTGTCTTCTTCCCCTGTCCCTGGCTAAGCTGCCACCCTGCAGTCATGGGCTTGGCAGTGGGGTGCTGGCAACGTGGGCTCTGTTTCTGGTCCCTCAGTATATACAAACCCTGGGACCCCGCCCAGGAGTATATATAAAATGTGGCACAGAAGGCTTTCAGCACCAGCAGGGAAGGGAAGGCAAGAGCCTGCAGGTCAGCTATGAAATGCTGGGTTTGCACTGCAGCAGGAAAGATCATCATCAGATATCTAGAAAAATTCCTAGTGGGCAGTAGAGTACTTGAATAGTCTGAGGAGGTGGTTAAGGACAGATGAGACATATCTTACAGGCAGAGGTTCAACTGATCCTGCCTGAGGCAAGAAAATGTATGAGCTGGACCTGCAAAATGCCTTCCAGCCCTGTTTTCTGTGATTCTGCAAATCTGTCACTTAGGTTCACACAGCATTGTCCAGGGTGCTCTGATGGCCCAATGGCTCTCAGCACCATGTTCAACACTGGAGCACCTGAGAGCTGAGCACTACGTGTCATGCTCAGCCCGAAGGGACTGCTTGGGTTGGAGAGATGCCTTGTAAGAGTAAATCCAGGAGGAATTTTCCATGCAAATAACACATCCAAGACTGGGCAGCATGGTGGCACTGTGTCCCTCAGCACAAGGGTAAATACCTGGCCTTGCAGTGCTTGTGCAGCGGTGCAAGGTGAGGGGATTATCATTGCACTGAGCTGCGTGGGGGCTGGCAGTCTCCAGCTCACCTAAGGAGCAGCGTTTGAGCATGGCAGGTGGGACAACATCCTTCTGATCCTACACCCAGAGAGCACCTGTGCAGGGCAAGAAGAGCACTATGTGCACAATGAGATGCAGCAGCTTGTTTTTGGAAAAACTGCAGGAGCAATAGACTGGCTGCTCTCCTTATGCTCGGTCAGCAGGATGAACAACTCTACTTAGGAGTCAGCTTTTATCCTCCGAGTGGCTTGCCACCTTGTGAATGGAATAACTGATTTCCTCCCACATAAGCATATGACTTTATATGCCACAAAGCATCAATAAGCACTAATTACCCCAGTTCACGTGCAGTGGCTTTAATCTGACTCCAAGGCCCATTTCGTTTGTCCACATCGCTGGGACTCCTAGTCAGGGCACTTGGAATGCCGCGGCAGCCCCATCGAATTTACTCCAAACTCTACTGTTGTTGCCTGCAATGTGGAGTTAGTAATTCTCCTTGTATCACCCCAGGTCAGAAAGCCTTTTTGCTTGCCTTTATAACTTCTATTGCAATTGAAATACGAATGTCCACTCTCCTCACCATGGTGGAAAGAGAAGTTGTATCGGGTTATTGAGAAATGCTGCGTATGTGGTTGGGCTGTAATAAAAGAAACCTGCTCTTTCCAGGCTGCTTGGGTCCAGGGCTTTTGTTGTGGTTTAACCCGGCAGGCAGCCAAACACCACATAGCCACTCGCACACTCCCCGCCCCCCCCCCCCCCAATGGGATGGGGGAGAGAATCAAAAAAAAAAAAAGTAAAATTTGCAGCTTCAGATAAAGACAGTTTAATAGAACAGAAACAAAAGGGAAAATAGTAATAATAATGATAATACAATATACAAAATGAGTGATGCACAATGCAATTGCTCAACACTCGCCAGCCGATGCCCAGCCAGTCCCTGAGCAGCGATCGCCCCCTCCCAGACCACACCTCCTAGTCTGTATATTGAGCATGACTCCATATGGTATGGAATACCCCGTTGGTCAGTTGGGTCAGCTGTCCTGGCTATGCTCCCTCCCAGCTTCTTGTGCACCTGGCAGAGCATGGGAAACTGAAAAGTCCTTGATGAGTGTAAACACGACTTAGCAACAACTAAACATCAGTGTGTTACCAACATTATTGTCATAAATCCAAAACACAGCACTATACCAGCTACTAGGAAGAAAATTAACTCTATCCCAGCCAAAACCAGGACAACTTTGATCCATTATTGTCATTCTGGAGAAAGGACCTGGGTGGAAACTGAAATCTGGCTCTAGATGGTTTCCAAACAGTCAGATCCGTGGCTTGGGTCAGGGCTGAATGCAGTTCGGTTCTTTGCTCTTTTTCTGGTGTCTGTTCTTGTGGACTTTAAGGTGCAGATGTAATTTTTTTTTTCCTTGGTCATCAGCATTGCTGATGAAGTAAAACAGCTTTTGATGAAATCACTGATCTGAGACAAGCGTGCTAAGACCAATGATAGGCTGTTGCTGGCACCTAGATTCAATTTTACCTCCTATGAAATACAGATTTCATAAAATGCTCCATGACTTCTCTGAGCTGTTTCAATTTTCTTAAATCAGTTTTGAAAAAATATTTTACCTTCTTCAACCAGTCAATTTTCTTGACTTTTTGACCTTTAAATTCAATCTGTTTTATCCAAATTAGTTGGCACAGAACAAAAATACAATACTGGAAACTTAACTGCCTTACAGAAACAATGGGCAAAATCCTGCAGCAGTACAAATCTGGAGCAAATTTAGTGGCTTTATGTCAGATCTGAATTGAAAGCAAAAGGGGGCTGTTTATTTTGATGCCAAGTTATATATAAATGCTGTACAAATTGTGTCCTTGCAGACCATCACTCTTTCTACACACAAATATTTATGGGATGAATAGACTATACAGCAGAGATACTGTGGCACTAAACTTTCAGGTATTTGTACTGGAACTACTATGTAGCATGCTGGTATTTTAAAAGATGCTGCACTTGTAAGTCTTTGCATCTCATTGTTTTTGTATGGCAAATTTGCCATTTTTCTACATAGTTATAAACGTGCCTATAATGTATCTAAAAGGCCATAGTAATTAAATATATAATTAATAAAGCATTATGCAACTTAAAGATGTGTTCAAACTGTAAGTGATGAGATATTACATTTCAATGTTACTTTCATTAAAGATATTATAAGGAAAAAATCAGGTATCTACCAGTAAAAACCCTTGGCTACCTATTGGGAGAGGGGGTGTGAATTTTATTGTCCATTTAATTACTTGGCTGAAGATTCTGAGATTTAAAATCCTATTTCCCACTGCAGTAGGGATGTTAGATATTGTTTCCTGGCCCAAATCCAAGCCAAAGAGCGAGTTTCTGCATGCCAACATGCCCTTGCTGTTACAACTGGATATATTTCTTGATGGTTTGCCTTGAAATTATTATGTAGTATTGCTTTTGCTCTCTGATCCACAGGCAGGTGATGTGACAGAGTACCTAAGCAATATTGTGAGTGACATTTTGCCAGTTCTTCAGAGCTTCTGCCAAGGGACCCTGTTAGGTGCAGAATGGTGGCCTGAGGGTCTCCTAACTCCACCAGGCCATTAACCCACTTTTATGGTCAGCAGGAGCCAAAGTGAACCTAGTGTGTAAAGGTGGGATGCGGGTAGGGGCTGGCTGTGAGCCTCCATATCATCCTACAAAATATCAAGGTCCTTTGGAAAAGCTCTGTAAGAACTGACGGATAACGCACTTTGCAGGGGAAGCCCCTTAAGTGTTACTGAGAGAAAACCTTTGTCCTATTTTAATTTACGTTTATTAATTGCCTGTGTAATTTTGAGCTTGAAGACAAAATGGTAATGTGAGAAATGGCAGTGTCATGCGTGTGTTATATCAGCAGCTCAGAACTCCTCCAGCTCCATCCATCGACCAGGTACCGCACCCACATGGGGAAACCTGCCGGGAACGATGCTTTACCTGCCTTCGTGCTCCTTGAGTTCAGGGCAGGGCTCGCGTCTCATCTCTCATCATCAAGGCAAATCTACGGGATTTGCAATGTAGAATCATAGAATCATTAAGGT
>NW_009223940.1:3170-97698 GCF_000690835.1 Fulmarus glacialis | reverse complement strand
GGGCGGGAACTGCGGGCTCCGCGGGGCCTGGTCGGCCGCCTTCCCTCGCTGAGGGGAGCGAGGGCGGCCTCGGGTTTTAGGCAGGCACCTCTGCGTTGCTGGCCTGCGAGGGAGCCCGTAGGTCACTGGGCTGCCCCACCGCAGCTCCATACACCATTCGGCTCTCGCCGTTTCTGCTTTTAGAATAACACGTGCCAGCGTTTTACTATATGACAGCCGACAGGAGGTTGGTCACTGCGACAATCCCTGTGGCATCACTGGAGGTAACACAGCTCTTCTGGCTGCAGCCAAACCCTCCCATCATCGTCCGATCAATGTCGCGCTGGCTCCTAAACACCCTTCCCTAAATGTCCCCCATTAGGTTACTCTGGTAGACAGGCAAGTTGCTGTGAAACAGATGGGGCAACAGTGCATGTATTCTGTACTGAATTTAAGCTCCTTCACCAGGAAACGAGGCAGAATCCTTCCCGGAGCCCAGTATCCCCATCGGCTCCTCTTACAGGAGGTAATGGATGGGCTGTCTGCGCGGTAACACGGAGTCTTGGAGGAGGCTGAGCGGTGTGGAAGGCTTTACGGTGGCCTGTCTGCACCTGAGGCTGTTTCACTCTCTGTGACTATTACCGCAGGATTCTTGTAGAAACAAACTGTATCACTCACTAGCAATCTGGTTTAAAAGAGACATAAATAAGGTCCATGCCCAGAGTTCAGAGTGAAACGCATTATATCTTTCGCCATAGTATAGGAGAACTTTTTTTTTTTCAGCTGTGTGTCAGTGTTCTCTCTGGGCCTGTTTTTATTTCTTTCATCGCCATCAAATGCCTACTCCTAAAGCTCTACATGCTCGCGCATTTTCAACCCGCCCTACAGGTTATAATTGAGAAGGGGTATGTTTGCTATGACAGGAACTCTCAGCTGGCTCATTAGACCCTTCAGCAGGTGGGGGAGCCTAGAGCAGTTCATCCATCTAAATACAGACGTTATTGTGGCTGACCTTAGTTTGCAGTGTGAATGACTTTCTGCAGGCTTTTAATAAATGTATGAGATGGTTCCAAAAAGCGGTCCCACGCTGGGCAGATAGATAAGAGCAATGTCATGTTAAACATTCCATAGGAGTTTGTCAAATGACATTTGATGAAATCAAATCTCAGAAAAATAGGTGATTTATTAATCCTGGCCAAGTGTTTGTAACAGCGCAGTTCTGAGTAGAATCAGTTTTAAGAGCTGGAACTAGCACAAGTTTTGAATAATCATTTTCTAATTTTAGCTTCACCAGAATGTTCTGCTTCAAACTGCTGCTCAGTCTTGTGCCACTGTTTGTGCGTGGTTCGTGTTTGCAGTGTGCATGGACATGTATGGTTGTCTTCACAGTGATATTGATAAACACACACAAAAAATAAAGGAAGAAAAGTTCATATCCAGTGACAGTGGCTTTGTTTTCTCTGGACAAAATTAATCATCAGCATAGCAAAGAGTTAGCGACGTTCCAGAAGTAAAAAATAATCTTTTTCATAATTCCCATCTGTTTTCAGGTAGCTAGAAGCTTATCTGAAGTTTCAAAATGTTGAAATGGATGTTAAGTGAGGGGAATTTTCAGTGCTTGTACCTAAGTTGCTTTCCAACCCAGTCTGCTCTGCCTGTGAGCACCAAAGCGATAAATAAACCAAACCAGCAAACTGAAATAAGAGGTGTTCCAATATCCACAACAGGGGAAAATATTTTCTGTTTTAAATAACATTTTAAAGCTCATATTGTTTGCATCCCTTTGGTAATTTCGTTTTTAAGCATCAAGATAAAAATTTTGGCTTTTTAGTATTTTTTATCCTTCTGATTGACTCAAATTTGCAAATAGTTTTGGCTGACTTAAAATGATATTTTTTGGGTGAAAGTTCTAGGTAATAATATTGGCTCGAGCCACTAGGCATTCTTATATCATTAGGACTAAAGGTGGTAAGAGCAAAGACTTTTGTTTTTTTCTGTGTCACTGGAATCAGCAACAAAGTCTTCTTTCAATAAAGAAGTCTTCTCAGATTAAAATTATGGCCCACTGTGAGCAGTTATAATCTCATTGTTCTTGCGTGATTGTTAAGAGGTGACTCATCAAGAACTGGAAGTCACCAGGAATGATATTCCAGCCAAAGTGTATTTGGAAAATCTCATGTAACATGTCAATGATAACTGTAAGAGACTTCAGGAAATACAGTCCTATTTCTTGGAAGTATCTGATTGTGCAAATCTTTGGTGGGATTAGTAATAGGTCTGTCTTACTGCTTTTGCATGTATTTGTTTTGTCTGAAGCCATGATGATGTACAGTACAGTTATTAGGTGTGAGTCTGGGACTTAAGTATTGCGTGTGTATGGCTTTTTAATTGCCCATCTCAACCACAAAATAAGGCAGTGAGACAAATTATGTTCTCATGTAGCTCATCTGGTAGAAACCTGCTGTTCCGTCATTGCAACAAGGAACAGAAGTCAGTGTATGTTGGTTACACTAAAGAGGGGAGGTTTGTTTCCTTGGGTTTTGTCCATTTTTTTTCAATGAAGTTGCTTTCTCCAGCAATCTCTGTATGGCCAGCACACATCAAACAGTGAGAGCTACTCTCTGCAGAGCTCACTTCTCCCACGCCTGCCAATGCAGCTTGCTGTGGCCCCAGTGTGAGCCCCAGCTGACTGCAGAAGCAGTAAGGTACAGAGTTCTGCACGTTATGGTCTGCTACTGCTACCTTGGAGGGAAAAGCCAAGTACTTTCTAACCTGAACTGCAAAACTTTGCCGTTAAATGAGATTTCTCCTCCACTCTGAGCAGAACAAGAAATATTAAACAGGTAGAAGTGGCCACCAAATAGAGTGGATTTCTTATCATTAAAGAAGTAAAATAACAATGTTTTCTATAGTTTGCTTTCCTTTTGGTTTCTTTATCTTCTTAGCTTCACACATGGTAAAAATGAAGCAACAACCATCAACCATCAGTGCATAAATTACAGGAACAGAAAGGCTGAGCCAACAGCTCTCAGCTTCGTTACTCTTTTTCCTTTCAACGGCTCCATTAGTCGTATATGTTGTAGTCACACAGACGTCTAGGAGGTTTAGATTTAGGAAAACAGAATAAAAAGCATGCTGGTATCAAACCCTGTGGGCTCAGACAGTATCATGGTTGTCTGCAAACGAAGCAGACAGAGAGTGCCTCCATCTCTGCTACCTGTGTGGATGGATAACCCAACCTTCACTACAAAAGAACCTACTGTACAGTTGTGATCATGTGCAGACCTCGATCTCCTTTAGTCTTGTCTGTGAATACTGTCCTGGCTAGATGAATGGATAAGCAGACAGACAAGGTAATACAAACACCACCCAGTGTAGATAATGTTATCCTAGAAAGTAAATGTTTTCTTATAGACCTTTCTGCAGAAAGTAATTGAGGTGGGTGAAAATGTTCTGATAAAACATATTTTGATGAAAAATGCAGTTTTAGAGATACTTCTAGATTATGTACTCACCTTGATTTTGATGAATTATTCATTGGATTGATATATATGTGTGTGTATATGTCTATATAGGGAGTATTCAGAAAACTTAGTTTTGATATTTGGCAGTTAAATATTTTTACTTTTCTCCCTGATGTGACCTGTGCTTTTCAAAGTTGCCTGTAATTCTATTTAAAATATAACTAAGCAAGCCTGAATCAGAATGAAATGCTGAGCATTGTTTTACCCCCAAGAAATACATTTTGATGTATCGATTTGCATTAAAATATTTTTGTAATGATTTGATCCAAAAAGTCTATACTCGACTTGGCAGTAAAAGGAGAAGCCAGTTACTTACATAGCTCTATTGAGAAGTACTAATTACAGCTTCTGCTGGTCATGGTGCATGGTATGTGGACATATGACTCATGTATATATCACCCCTTTTTCTTTTGAAGAAATGCAGTAGGAATTTTAACTGCAGAGATGAACATAAAGGACCCAAAGTTAATGGTTCACTTAGGAATAAATAGTTCCTCTTCTTGACACTCACACACAGAGTGCCAGACCTCAGCTGGACTAAATCAGTAAATCATTAACTTTAATAGGGATTTGCCAGTTTACACCTACGGAGGATCTGGCTTACATATTTCAGCGACAATTCTCCTCAGACATAGCCAACACGTCAGGCATGGGGTCCTATCCACAGAAGTCAATGGCTACACATCTGCTGTTCCACTTGGGACACTGAAAATACACGCCTCTCCTCAAAACAGGACATAATGCAACTTTCCAATCACATATAAGATACATGAAGAACCAGACTTTTGTGCCCATATAGCTACTGTATTTTTTTAATGAATCAGACAGGAACAGTGCTTAAACTGCTTACCACTAACTTTAATTTACAGCGTGTGGTAATATAGTGACAGTAATGTTGTCATCATTCTCTCTCTTCCTCTGTGGCATCAAGCCCAGACTTTCACATTCTCGTTTTTAGGACTGAGTTTTACCCCCACCCACTCACCCCCTGATGAAATGATATGTTATTTAAAAATAAATAAATAAAAGAGACCTCACTGATAGCTCCAGAATCTGCTGGTATTTCTCTTCTGCCTTAATGTGCTTTTCATCCAGGGAACAGAACGAAAATGCATTTTCTACGGTAGTAACTGGCATGTTCTAAATGGTGTCAGAATTCAAGAACATGACAAGCAAAATACAGCTGGACTGGAGGGCTCCACCACACATATAGTAGGAAATATTGCATTCCCATGCTGTTTTCATGCATGCAAACGATCAGCCACATTACAAACCCTTAAAAACATTGTGAGAAAACTTGACATTTCCCAGATGGGCGGCTTATTTGAGACTAGCCCATCTGACTTTCCTTTCTCCAAGGGAATTTAACCCCTTGGAGCTCCTATGGGGAAGCTACGTTTCCTTGTCATTCTAGCGAAAGCCTAATAAAATGGCACTGGTTTGGCAGGATTGTTAGAGTTCAGGTGACACCCAAGTCTTTGTGCAAAGTGTGGTCAAAGATGCGCCGGTGGCTCTCGCTCCTTGGTTTTATGGAGAGCAGCTTGTGCCAAGCTACAATCTGCACAAACCGCATTACAGGCTGTAATGAGACCAAAATCAACAATTGCTAGTCAGTCTCCACCATATATAATCCTAACAAGCATCATGGCCTTGCAGGTTTTAAACTGTTCTCCATGTGTCAGGACCTCTTGAGCTTAAACTCAATATGTTTTCAATAACTCCATGAAAAATGCATAAGCTTGCTTTAGCTTCAGGGCAGATCATTTGGGGAACAAACTCACCATCTAGATTTCTTTGGCATAGGCAGTAGAATTAGATCTTTCCAATTTCTAGTGCACCACCCTGAGCAAATCTGATTGGTATGTAACCAGTGTTGAATACTGTGCAGGAGGTTTCATATTTGGTAGATCTCTTAAAGCCCTTAAACGTGTTATTCAAAATGCACTCCTTGCTGCTATCTTGATTTTGTAATAATCCTTCCTTAATTATGCCCTCCTGTAGGCCTACTGACAATTTTTTGAGACTGACAAAATTTTGCTCGCTATTAACTGGCTGAAAAAATAGCCTTTACTTTTCGGTGCCAGGCTGTTTGTATTCAACAAGTCAACTAACCCAAAAGCACAAAAGCAAGTCTTTTTGAAATCAGAGAAATAGCACAAGGGCATCCCACTGTTAAACAACTGAATAATGTCTGATTCAGAGGCTCAAATGCAAAAGGCAATGTCTACTCTCAGTATAAAGATGGTCTACCATCTAATAACCCATTTGATGCAAATCACAGGTTTAACTGTTACTGTGTCTGCTCTCTTTTTCTTTCTTTCTTCCCTCTTGATCTCTTCCCTTTTGCTCCCCCCAACCCCTTTATCAAAAATAACTTCTGGAAGGAAAAATAAACACTGGAAGACGCTCAGCTGTTTTGGCAACCATGTGTGCAAGAAAGGCCTTTTCCCCCTGCTCTGTTCCTCCAGACTGAAAGGAACTGGAGCTCCAGTTTGAAGGCAGACAAGCAACCTGTGAAACTGCAGCCAGTTTTCATCACAGCTGGCCATGCCTGTGTGATTTCAGACAAAAGACTTCCGTCTTTATCTGGCGCTTATTGAGACATCTCATTCAGCTAGAGATAAAAGGGAAAAGATGTGCTTTGAAATTGAACCATTAGGGCGTCAAAGAAATCAGCATGCAAATGCCACACGCAAATGAATTCAAGATGAAGCTTGAGGATCGAATCTCGGTGCCAACAGGAGTTTGCCTGCACAGGGACCCAGCAAAGCCATTGTAAAGACCTCAGGGGAGTTTGGCCCTATGTTTGTTAAGGGAAGGAGGTGAAAGTTGGATGTGGAAGCAATCTTAAAAATAAATAACACTGGGATAAATTGTTCAGAGAAGTCACCCTGGTTTGCCAAAGGCTGGGTAGGTTATTCACGACAATGACTCTTCAATGAACCATGGAGTATTTTCTTCTGATTTCCCACCTTGCAAATTCTATAGAGCTTAATGTGCCACTCCCTGCATGTTTCTCGCTTTTCCCACTGTGTGTACTGGTGCAGCGCTGGCATGCCATGCCTGGACCTGCTTTGTTACAAGCAGGGACTGTATGTCAGACGAAAGGGTCTGAGGTAGCTTACCTTTTAAGTGTTTGGTACCCTATTTCAAAAAGTGAATACATTTTTCTCACTGTCTGTAAAAGGATAGTATTAGCCAAAACCTAAAAGATCTCTGATGTAACAAGCTTCCTATATTTTAAAGGCTGTGTGACGTGTCTCCCAGTAAAAGAGAATCAGGATTCAGCTGAAATAACAGTGAAAGAGAGTCTTTGTTGAAGATACTGAAGGTAGACAGACTCTAGGTTTGCTAGCTCCTTCGGTAATTTGTCACAGGGTCACGCTAGCTCATGGATTGTCCCATGTAGTCCAGGCTGTGATTGCTGACCATGCACATCGGTGATCGTTTCAAGATCTGTAATTACCTGTAGAGACTAAGTAATTGTTAGCAAAGAACTTGGGGCTAACTTAAGAAATCTCTGCTTGCCCACAGCCTATGGGTAGATGTGGTGAATAGAAGTATTTCAATAGGGATTTTATTCTGATTTCATTTGCCATTTTTGTCCTTCAGCTGAGACATACATCACTGGCCTTTTAAGTGATGAATGGAGCATTTGAGCTTTCCATCAGGAGAAATGTTCCACTGCATGATAGCTTTCCACCCACTGAGAAAACTACCACTTAATAATGTGCAAATCTCTAGTTAAAGAATTACAGAGATTAGCCTGAAGCCTGACACTCATCCTGCAGGAGGGAACCTCACCAAAATGCTGTTGACAAAGGGAAACTTTGTTAAGCGTGTTTAGTTCAGCCCTGCTATTGGAAGGATCCCTAAGCGGCTTTGTTTTATGAGACTTAGGGCAAAGGATTTTCTTAAAGCAAAGGGCAAAGGATTTTCTTAAAAAACATATTCCTTCTATAAGGGTGCATAGTCTCATGGGATCTGGGGATTAGGTGTTCATTTCCTATACAAAAGCTTCATAATTGTCTAAAGGATGCCTGGATATTAACCAACCTCCAAGTAAAATATCAAGTACAGTGCCTAAAAAAAAAAAAAGAATCACTTCACTTAATGTTAACTGTACTGGGAGTTATGTACCAATAAGCGATGAAACTTATGAGTTTCTCTCTATGGAAATTGTTTTTAAAAGACAAAAGATACAGGATCTGAAGAGAAACCAGAGAGCAGTGTGCAGAAGAAACTATACAGAGAAACTATGATTTGATGAATATGAGCCTGCAAGAAAGTCCATCTGGGAAAGTTTGTGCTGGATATGCATCCTGTCCCCAACATCTCCCATGACGTACCTGGATTTTTACAATTCTCAGGATTAACTGCACACATCAGTCCAGAGTGACATTGCATTCTAGAGAGGATGGCTGGGGAACACATCAAAAGGAACTATGTGGATAGCTGGTGGGGGTTGACATTTCTGGAACAATAACTCTCAGAAGGCACCATGACAAAATGAAGTTTCATGCTGAACTAATTTGAAATGAAATGTATTTGGCTAGGTCAATATGCAAGAATTTTGGGGAATTATTTTCATTGAAGAGTATGAATCTTCCATGCTGAAAACCTGTATGACATCATTTGCTGTCCCTTTGAAATGGCTCCAATGCATGGATGAAATAAAAAGGCATAATGCAGAAATGAAATAATCCATAATATGTCACCAGGGTAGGATTTTTCCTGATCCCTACATGCCAATTTAATCTGATGGTGTCCATTAACAAATGAAAACTGCTAAAACATTTTATGCCTGTTGCTACAAGGAGTTTGGGAACAATCTTGAACCATCTATTAGTTAAGTCTTTTCTCAAGGAACAAACGTTTATATTTTAAATCTCAGTTTACCCTTTATACCATTATATCTGGTGCTATCCAAGATGATGAAGACTGTTCAACCACATCATCCTCCAACATGAGATTAGCTTTTTCTTCATTGATACTTGATATGTCAACATGAGGCTTGCCTCACAGGAGCATTCCAGATTTACGTGCAGCCAATGTTTTATGCAATCATATCTCCCATATCTCAATTTGGGAACATGCTAGCTTAGCACAAGAGCAGCTCTTCTACATTTATTGCTTTCTCTGAATGCTTTCTCAAGGCAAGCTCTAGCTCTTTTATTGACTAAGCTATTTAATGGTGAACCCAACCCCGCAGGAGCTTCCCCAAAGCCCTATCTCTCTGATCTGATTTTCTGTTACTTCTCCTCCTGATGAATCAGTTGTTGCTCCTAAATAAAATGTGTCCTTTATTTCAGAGTGAAAATACTTTGTACTGAACAGTTGAGGTCCCCAAAATTCTTATAAGTTCACTGAAAAAAAGCCCTCATCCTTTAGGTGTATAATCAACTGGTTTCAGAATATCTTTCTTCTAAGCAGCAAGAACAGTTTGGGCGCAGAAAAAAGATTTGCACTACATGCTGGTGTTCATCTTGTCTACATCAGTTCTTACAATGATGAGTATTGTTATAATGGAATTTAGTAATAATTACATTATTGTTATTATGGCTGTAATAACATTGTATTAAAATTACACTTTTATTGTAGTAATTATTCCCATTCCCTCTCAGCAAATAAGACTTCTAAGTTTTCCTCCCCTTGGCCTTCTAGTAATTTTCCCACTTTTGACTGGGAGATCTGCTGGGCACCATGGTATCTTTATAGCCCATGTCCCTATCTTAAGTGAGATGTCAGTTCAATACCTCTTCTCATATTAGCTACGTGTGCAGGCAGGCGTGCTGAGCAGTCTTTAGTGTAGTAGAGTATCTGAGATTATCAGACAGCATAGTAAGGAATATCCATTTCTTCAGTATTCCTTTGCTATTGAAATGAGTTTTGCCATTCTCACTATGTAAAGACATTAAATATCCATTGCTTAAACGTTGCAACAGTTCTACTACCTTCGCACCCAAGTTCAGTAATCCGTAAAGAGTGAGAGCAATGACTGACAGCTTCACATGTAGCCTCTGACAAAAAAGTTTAGACTTTTGAAAATAGCCTTGTTCTCTTTTTTTTTTTTTTTAAACTCTTTCTGTCTCTTTTTTCCTAATAAACCCTTCACGGGGATTGCCTCTTTGTAAAGTGTATAGTCTGAAGTTAGTTTTGGGTGGCTACTCCCTCTATACGAGAGTTTCTCGTGACCATATGTAGCATCTCTGCTTGACTGCACTTTCATACAAACCGTCACCAGCAGGGTATGGTATGGGATGTTTGTTGCTGTTGGTTGATTTTGTGCAAGAATGGTCTACATAGCATTTTTTTAGAGTATTCTGTGGGACTTTTATAATCTTACCCTACATCAAATAATATTACTCTATAAGGTGTGACTAGATGACTGGAGTGAATTTGATATCACATTTTACTCCACAGGGAATATTTAATTCCCAGGGAAGATGTTCCAGAGGGGTGAAGGATAAAATGTGGGTTATTTTGGGCATCCCTCCGTGAGATGTGCAGTACTTTTCTACTGACTTCAATTCTGCTTGCAGACTTGGCACCTCAGATCTTTCCTGATGCAATTAGAGTAATTTTTATAAAATTAAAGGTGAAAACTAATGGGTCTGTTTTTGCTCTTTATGCTGATGTTACTGACTTTCTGTGAGCTGAAATTCATATCATTGAAATCTGAATTGGACTCAATCATAATGATATTTCGAGCTGTGGTGGCTGCAGATTTATAAGCTACTGGTATGAGCGGAAGTGAAAGAAAAAATATGCTTTTCTTGCTTTCTCTGTTATTGATATTGAATGTTATTGGTACAGGTGATCAAAAAGATGATAAAAGGTCTGTTTTACAAAACATCTTTGAAATACTCATCCAGTACACTGAGGCATCATGGAAAATGAACTACGGAGACAATCCTGCCCCTGCCCTGGGAAATGAACGAGTTGACTCATAGAGCTTTCTGCCTTTAATTACTATGAATCCACTGATTAAGCCCAGAAGCTCTCGTCTTAATCCTGAATTACTCATTTTGACCCTCGCAGAGTTTATATGCCTGAGCCATGACACCGTCACCCCAGAAATCCCGTGCTGTTCATTGGAGAGGCAGTTGCCACTGGGTGAAACAGAAACCAGCAGGTACTTTAGCAGGGTGACCTCCCTGTACACGCAAGCATCCGTCAAGGCAGCCTTTCCTTAATTGAGTTGCTTACATTCCACGCTCAGTTACTGTCTGCTGACTTGCAAAAGAACAAAGGAACAGCTACTTCCTATTAAGGAAGGTAATAACTTAATTAAAACCAAGTTCTATGCACTGCAGGATCTAGTTTGTCATCAAGAGGCCTTCCTTGCCTTTCCCTATAGTTTTTGATAATCTATGCCAGATATTTAATCACTGGATACCCCAGTATAAAGCTTCTAGCCTCCATAACCAGCAGAAAGCTTGTCAAAATAAATTTTAACTTCTGACCGTAGTAGAGGACCAACTAGAAGGTATTAACAGAATCAGATCTGTCAATCAGAGCTTGGGCTCACCGTTTATGTTATTAATTCCAACTCTGGTGGCATGGTCTTGGGATAACAACCATCCTAAGCTGCATTGGTCCAAAAAACACAAACCAAGAGTGGAATATATTTCGTGCTGAGGTGACGTTACTGAGTGTCCAGAGAAACTTTTTTTTTTCTTTTTGTCTTTGAAAGGTGATGTTTTATTAGATTATTCCCATTGCCAAAAGACACAGCTACTGTCTGGCTTCATTTGCTGACTGTTTTTTCTAATGTAAAGATTTATTCCATGCACAAAAGCAACCTGTTAAGAAAAAAGCTAAGAAATTGTTGTTTGTTTGTTTGTTTCTGCGAATTTCATCCTAATTAATGCAGCATGTTAGAATGGAGACTGTGAATAGTCTTTAGTGGGTTATTAAGTGAAACTGGCCTCACAAATTGAAATCTATCTTGGAGACTATGAGTTGGAGGTATTATTACAATGCAAACCAGTGGGAAAGATTCCAGAGAGAAAGAGGAGAAGTGTGTTAATTGAGAACAATAACATGCCGAAGACCTCCAGAAGCTGGTGGCCTTAATAAAATGAGACAATGCTATGTTGTTGCATAACCTGAACTTCAAATTCAATTTCAGTTATAGTGGAGTAGAAGTGATGCAGAGCTAGGTTTCTTTTTCTCCATTCGTTTATAAGGCCATCTGAATAGAGAAGGTTTCACGGGTCATGTTGAACTGGGCTTGAACTGTGTTTCTCTCTCCCATATTAATCACCTGATCATGGAATAAATTTCAAGGATATTAAGCACACGGACGGTGATATTTGCAATCAAAGTAACTAATAGTGGTGGCACAAGTTTCCATTCCATCTTATCATGGTTTGCTTTCTTGCCCTGTGTGGTTCTGCCACTGTTGTGACTTAAACTGCTGCCTAGAGGGGTAATGAGAGAATGGACTGTTGGCACCGAGTTGGTTTTGAAGAGTCCAGGATTTTGGAGTTGGTTTTAATCCTCTGGTTTTCTTCATTACCGTGAACAAAACTAGTCTGAACTTGCCTGGAGCGGTTCCAGAATTCCCCTTACCCAGACTGTCCTCCCTGGTCACCTCGAGGGTAAAGTCCTGAAAGTGTGCTAGATACACAAGTCTTGTACAGTCAGACAGTGTCATGGATAAAATGCACTTTTTTCCACCCCCATGTGGGAGGGAGGTTTTGCTTTTTTGTCATCAATAAGAGAAGTAGTTAGGAGCAAGAAGCTTCCTTGAAATCCATGAGCAAATTCATGAGTCAATTTGAGTAACAGTTCTAAGACATATGACAGATATGTGGGTGTCTTCAGCTCAAGGTGCCCGAGGACATTTCATGGCAGTGATTTCTTATATGCCCAGAATTCTATGGCAAGTTGTGCTAGTATTATTTTTTGTATTTTTCTGTGTGAATCACTTCACCACTGATTTCCCACCATTTATTTTGATGCAGTCTTCCTAATAGGCATTTGGATTCTCTTTGCTGGATAAAATGCTTCAGTTTGAAGAAGGCGGGAGAGTGCAATATACTACTAAAGATGCTGAATATGCTGATTTAAAGCTTACAGATAAAGCCATAATTATTGTCAAGAGCTGTGGACCCGGTTGGTATTCAGCAGTCAGCACCTTTTACCTCCTTAGAGGATGGCAGTTCATACCACTTACGAATCTGCCTTAAATTTTAATAAATCTGGTGTGAATGCAACCACAATATAAATCCAGTCATCTTTATCTCCTCTTATTTAAGCAAATAAATGGAGAGTAGAAAGTAAATACAAGCTTCAGGATTTTGTAAAACACTCTACATCCTAGGTTATTCTGGAACATGTTATGAACAACTGAAAAACAATGATACTTTCCCTTCCTCCTTTTTGTCTGGGCAATATGAATTCAATGTCATGAGTCATGAACTCGTACAACCTTTACTGAGCTGTATATGTATTTCAAAGCCATTGTGGGGGACAAACTACAATGCCTATTATAGTTTTCCCCCTCTGCCTCTACAACTCTGCAGTATCCAGCAATGTGGTGTGTGCCTGCATGGGGTATGCATTACTGGGATGTATTTGCGCATATCAAAAGCAGCTAGTCTCTCAATCATTCATTGAAAGTTCCAGTTGGCTTAGAGTCTTCCTGAAAAATATGTTTATTTTGTCTTCTTGACTTACTTTTCCTCGTGTCTGAGTATTGTGCCTCCAGGAAGAAAAGCTTAAATTGCTGAAGTAGGGCTTTTTTCAAAGCCTGCCAAGAATAAAGTGGCTTAATAAGAAAGCACACAGATTTTACTTTCTTAGAGGAAAAAAAAAAATAAAAAGGAATAACTCATTTAGAATGAGACTGGAAACTGCTTTAGGAGCAGTGGATATTTTCTAAAAGTGTAAAGATAGGAGCATTTGGGGAAGTAATACGGAGCTAACTAGCCATGAAACTTGGAAAGGACTAGGACCCTGCCAACCAGATTTGATCTCTGAACACACGCTGATTTATGCTGGTGGAAATTATGTAATGGCAAGTCAACAACAATAGGTTCATAGAGTCGTGTAGCTGGGCTGCCATGAAGCCTCTCTGTCACAGCGGGAGGTGTTTGCCTTGGGCCACACCAGTGGCTGTCCATTTTGCCACAGCATGACTGTCACCGTGTCCCTGCCATATCGATTTGGGCGAGACAACCACCTTGAAAGACTGGTTCATTCAGGAAACATAAATGCCAAAGCTGCTCTCACAGCATGTATTGCAATCTACTTTCCTTTAGGTTTTGGATGTAAAAGCAGTGTCGGCCTGGCCCCCTGACGTTTCTGTTCTGGCTGCCGTAGTGTGTGGTGTCACTGTCAATACCAGGGTTAAGCTGAGATCACATTTGCCCATTCGCAGCTTGACCACCAAAATAGATGACACTTCCATTTCTGCGGTGGCTAAGGGAGACTGCCAACCAGTGATTATTTTGTTTATTTTGTCTGAGCAATATTTGTACAACAAACACTATCGGCAATCGTTGTGACTCATCTTGGTAGCTGCAGAAAATATGCAATTTCTGTTCCCTCCACCAGCAAGGGTTGTAATGCTGGGAGGGCAATGCATCCTACTGGGAAGGACAGAGACCGTTCCTGCTGCTGCTATTCATCAGGGAAGAAAGAATCCAGGCTTAAAAGTCCAGTCAAGTCCTCAAGGTTTAAGGCTGCCTGGAAGTAGGTAACACCCAGGTTGAGATGTTCCAGCACTACCATCTTCTTGGGCTCTCTGACAAAATGTTGAGGAGCTAAGGGTTGAGGGCAACTCATATTTTCTTCTTCTGTCAGGCCGCCTTTGTTATTGAGAAAACCAAGATTCATTTTCACAAGTGCAAGCTTACAGAGTGGAACCTAAGAAAAGTAAAAGAAAACAATATGCTATGTTATGTACGAACAACTGTAGGTTTTATGCCTTGTCTTGCAGAAGGCACCAGCAAGAAGACATTGTGTCCTCACTCAGTGCCAAATCATCAGTGCAGTATTGACTCAATGGGCTGGATGCCACCTCTTGAGTCACTTAGCATCACTTCTCAATACACCTGGTCTTTAATTTATTTTTGGAGGTTTTCAGTCTAAGTACAAATAAACATACCCAGCCCATCTTAGACCACAGCCTTAGGTGGAGCAGCTGCAGATTTCTTAAAGATAATGCAATGCTGGGAAGAGACATACAGCAGTGAAAAAAAAAACTAAGGCAAATATTTCTGAATAATTGGAAGAAGTAAATCCTGAAATAAGTATACATTATTTTTGATCAGTTGATTAAGGGTATTTAACACTCAGAATTGTTTGTTTATTTTTGCTGGCCACAGCGATCAAATGAATGCACTTGCTGCCTGACAACATGACTGCAATGCTTATTCAATCTTCTGGTAGTTATCAGCTCAGAACTCGCTTGCCATGACTAGGTATTATCATAAATTCAGCTACTGCAATATTTTCAGAAATATTCACAAATAAGATGTGAATGCTATTGAAACAACACCATCAGCTTTATTGCTATTAAGCAGGATGTGGAGATCTCAGACAGGACACTACTGTGCTAAACACAGAATCAAAGGTGGACCCTGCCTCAGATACTTTTCAATCTGAGAGAATCAATCGAATATTCACAAAAACATGTTTCGCAGAAATTGTCCAGGACTTTAAAAATAATCGCAGTTCAAATGCTGTGTCAGGGCTGAAGATATGGCAAGTCTCATCAGGGATGCATTGCCAGTTCTCTCAAATTCCAGGTTGGTTGCGCAGCACTGCTGGTTATTATCAGCTGGTCCCACAATACAGGGAACTCACTGGCTGCTCTTTTATCCTCTGAGAGGCTTTAATCCACCTATGCCCTGATGCTGTCCTGCCCAAGTTAAAGAAAAATATTGTATACTCTTTGGTGAGCTCTGGACTAGACGCGTGAGGCAGTATCTTTCTGATGGTGGATGGGACCACTGGCCCAAGCAGACATTTTCAGTGGAATGTGCAGGATTAGGCTTGTAAATCCTAATTTATTTGGATTCTACCCTAACAGTTTTATACAGGGTCTGCTGAAATTAATTGTATTGTGTAAAGTTTTCAGAAGCTGAACCTTTGAGTAGAGAAAGGTATTCAGGACTCTCATGTCCCAATTAAGCGTTATTTTAGATTCAGCAACTGAACAGATTTTTAAAACCTCTCATTCCACACCAGCAAAGTCACCTGTTTTCAAAAAGACACTCACTGGAAAATGTGGGCAGTCAGATTAGCCACTGCTATATTTGAAACACTGCTCTGAAAAAAAAAAAAAAAACTTGAGGCTTCTTAGACCTGGAAAGTGCAATTTGTCATAATCTCACCCCTTTTTGAAGAACTATCATTTTCTCCGAGTCTCTTATTTTATTGTCCTTTTTGTACCTTATGTAAAATCAATATTTGCCCATTTCTTTCACATGATGACTCCTGCCTCTTGTCCCTCTTTTGCCAGGCTTTGTTTTAAAAATTGCTTGAGCTGATCCATATACAAAGCTAAAACTCAGCATAGGATGGGGCAAAGAATCTGGTTGATATTTCAGAAATGTCTTGTGGTTAATAAGTTCTGCTTGAGCTACATAATTCCTGCACTGGCAGCTTTCATTACTTTTCATGTGGAAATTTCTTCATTGCTTTGCAAAGTAGATGCACGTCTGGTTGTTATTCAGACACAAAGTCTACTTTTTGAGAACTCAACAGGACAAAATGTTGAAAAAATAAAATAATTAAAATAAAATAATAAAATGCCCAGGTATATTCTCTTCCGTAAAATTAGCTACCACTATGACCCTTGTTTAGCACCCCTTCTTGTATTATGAAAAATAAATATCTTGAGATAGAGACACTTGTATGTTCAAGACATGGTTTCAGGCAGACCAGCCAGGTTTTTGCTTCTGACCGTGTCATTTAGTAGCGAGCACAATGCACTCTGTGGTTGCAGGCTGGAAAACGACATCAAGTTTTCAACTCATTAAAAAAAAAAAAAAAAAAAAAAAAAAAAAAGAAAAAGACCTACTATAAAAAATGGATTCCTGGAACACAAACAGCAAGCAGAAGTCCAAGGAAAAACCCCAGCCTACGTCAGGCCTAATATTTATCAGGAACCTGACACCAATGTGGTCATTTTTTGCTTGTTTACTGTTAAAATGAAGTTTATTCAAATTTGTAATCTACAAACTTTCCCTTAGGCTCCTGGGCTGAAAAGGGCACTTTGGGTTTGGATGGAGTGGGTTGAAGGAGGAGAAGAAGAGATGAAAGGAAAGGGAGGAGGCAAGGAATAAAACCTGACTTGCCAAAAATGTAAGGTACATAAACTGAAGTTCTTTGCTGGTCATGTCTCCATTTCACAGTGGTGTGAACACTCAGTATTTTAAAATGAGAAGAAAATTAAATTGGGTAGATTCTGCCCTTCTTTGCCCCTCAGAGAATGTTGAAAAATGCTCAGGAAAACTCTTGAGAGAATCAGAGATTACAAAAATAGTCTGTAACCCAAGCAGAATGAGTTAATAATGTGCGTTAGCCAGGGGACTAGAAATGATTCCTAAACCCTTCTAGAAAACAGCTGTAGCCCATTTCTGATTTTGGCCTGTATCAGTAAAAAGTACAGAAACAATCCCTGTTAATTTGAGCAATACAGCTGCTCCATTTCTCTGATACTCCAAATGTGCAATCTTTGCTTCTGTATCTCTGGACAAATGTTTGTTTCACCCGCTGGGCACTGCTCAGTGAAATTCAGTATTGAGGCTTTTCCCATGTTGGCCTCTTTCAACTCAGTGGGATTTATTTATTTATTGGTTTATTCAGATCACAGACTGATATCAATGACAACATTTACATTTAAGATCTGCCATGAACATGAAAGAGATCTTCAAATAAGAGCGTTCAGAATCTGGTAGAGATGCCCTTGCCATTGAGATGGTCTTTCAAGTCTTGGTGAGGTACATAGGACAGTTATGACTAAAATGAGTGATCTCCTTTTAGAAAGAACCTTTTGTAATATGTACTACTTGCCTGCAACTCTCTCCCAAGTGAATTTCCTACAAAATGTCTTGAAGCATCTGACTGCATGAATAGAGCACATTAATACAACTGTAAAGGAGAGGGGGGTTTATTTATTTATAAATAAATACCGTGGAATAATTCTTATTTTAAAAAAATAATTACACAGCACAACCTTGCATTGGAAAAGAAGTTATTTCCTTTGAAGAAACTGGGATACAGAGTACAGTCTCTCCTTTCCATCAGCCGCTTGCCTGAGATATAACCCAAATGCAAAGAGGGAGGGTAATATGATACATCAAAATTATGCTCTCTGGCTTGAGTTGTCCTTAGAAAATGATTGATCTACTTTCTCATCTGAATTCATTTCAAGGGGCATCTTACCTGAAGGTGTGTGCTAAGATAACTCACTGAAGGAGCTATAGAGGAAGGATCATACAGAAATTATTAAACATCTGCAACCACTCTAATGAGACCTAATTTAGTCTATTTTAAGCTTTGATGATTTTTTTTTCTTCTAATGGCTCGCAGCTAAAATTTGTGTCTCATCCAAAGTTGCAATGATAAATAGCTTCTAGTCTACCACCACCAGGACAAATTTATAGCTGCCCACATTACTTGGCAAAGGGAGAGGATTTCAGAAAGATTTTAAAAGTTAGGAGGAGGCAGCAGATGGAGTAAAGGCTCCGCTGGGAAAAAGAAGTTGAGATATCAAGGTCCATATTGTATGAGACTGCCAACTAAGAGTGAGACAGAAAACCACTGAGTATTGCTGTTATCTCATTTTCATGAGCAAAGAGATCTTCTCCCTTTTCATCTCTCATGGTTTTTTTCCAAAATTAATTTGCTTTCCTAGCTCCAAAGAGGTTGGATCCCAAGTACTAAGCAAAACATCCACATGCAAGCAAAGAAAATCCTGACTTTTTAGCATTAGGAGGTTACATTGTACACAGATGGCCTTCTTCCAAGCAGCAAATCTCTCAGCACAAAGTACAGCTTTTCTGACAGCCAGCTAGAGGTGTAACTACCATCTCCCTCAATATTTATTACATAATTTGTTGATTTAGGTTTAAAGAATGGGAAAACATAAAGCTCTATGGCGAGTTAAGCTTAGGTTCCTAGTCTGAAAAGTGTATACTGTGCACAGTCGAATAATGAAAAGGAGATGGCATAGAGAAGTCCGAGATTGGGGACGCATCTCAGTTTTGTTTCCAAGTTGGAAATAAGCACATTTTTCACTCTTCTCCATTAAACTGTGCTGCTTCTCTGGAGCAATGATAGCCACTCTACCACCTTAAATAGGTATGTGTAATTTATTAATCATCCTGTCTTGTCCTGGGACATGAAATGGTTATATAGAGATAATGAGGAAAATACTATAATCAAGTCTTTGTGGCCATTTATTTGAGTAGGAACGAGGACTTCTCCCATCATTATTCTATACACCTTGTTCACTTTTTGGGAACATTGGCATGAGTGAGAGGAACATGTTGTGAAACTAAGCAAATACTTACATAGGAATATTCCCGTACTGTGTGTATTTACATAAATATTCATTTGAGAAGTATTTAATGGCCGCTTTGACAGGCTATGTGTTGAAGTGAGCTGAAATAATACCCTGTAACTTGGTAACCGGTTGCTCAGAGTAGATTTGGATCTAATTTATTTAGCAAAAATGAAGCTGAGAGATGCAGAGAGACCTACGCTATGAGGACCCCCTGGTTGTGTGCTAGTGGGGTGAAGGAAAAGGGGAATTGTGCTTCCTTGGGAGAGCCACGGGGACCTGAGCACCTCTGCAGGCAGGGAAATGCCAGGCTGACACAACCTCTCAGTCCTCAGCCTGGATATTCAGGCTGTGTGCTTGGGGCAAGATTTGGCCCCAAAGTGCATGCAGTACACACATACAGTACGCAGGGTGAATGTGTGTGAAATGTTTCAATTACCTCTAAAATAATGTTTAACATGTTCCAGACATACTGCATTAAGCAAATACCCAAGCAGTATTTGAAGCATATTCTGTTTTTCATTTTAATAGATTGTAAATGTATTAAACACATGTTAAGAATATATTTCATATACTGCATTTGTAAAATATTATCAAATTTATATAGGCGGAAACCACAGAGCCACCGCAGGATCGGCCCGAGAGCAATACCATTTTGTAAGTTAACCTTTTAGCACCACTCTATCAGAAGGATAGAAAGGAGGATTTTATTTGTTTTAATTTGATATCATTAGATTTCGTTTCATTTTTAAAGAAGAGCCTCTAGGTGGAAACCCACTCTGTCATTAACCCTTTTAGCTGTCAAAGTTGTGCTGTATATAAAGTTTATACCCCAGTCATCTGAAGGAGAGGCTCTTGAGTTACCTGCTTTTGTGCAGAGAGATGCTGATGTCAGAGCTGAAAAATTGCCCCTGTAGCCATATGATTAGATGTCTGCTCCACGTTTTAAGTATTCCCTCAAGTCATTTGATAGTGTTAAATATCTCTATTAAAAGGGAACACCAGTAGATGTTTCAAAGCTGAAAACCAGTATTGAGAACTCGGAATTCAACTCAGCTTCTTTCCCTCTGACTTGCAAACTGTTTGAGCAAACTGGAATTGGGTTTTGTTTTTTGTCCAAGCCAGGGAGAATGGTTTGCGTTTGAAGAAGTATTCTGAGTGCGGACACACTCGGGTTTCTTTGAAAGCAGAATCTAGAGCTAAGTCTGTTCCTTGGAAATGATTCCCATCTCCTCGCTGAGCTCAGCCAAAATCCTGGAAGTCAACACTTAACATGAAGCAGAGCTTAGTGTCTGTGAGACAACTTGACTTAAAACTACAGGAATTAATCACAGGTACCCATAAAGTACCACTCGTTCTTGAAGTGTATAGGAATCCAACACCTTTCAAGACTCAGCCTCCATTGCCTGTAACACAGCGATAATTTCGGTAGCTGGCTGCTACATTAGATTCTTCTCCTTTTATGTGGATGAAAAAAGCAAAGCCAGCCCAGACCATAGTTTGCTAGTGCGAACTAAGACTTCCAAATTTCACACTTTGTGCTGTGTGGAATGGGAGTCCCATAGCTGTAGGTGTCTGAGGCCCAGATGTACCAGACCTGCTCGTTACCCAAATCGCTCACTTTGCCTGTCGGCTCCTCTTAGTTTGAGGGCATGGACAGCAGCTTGAGGACAGAAAATTGTCACTTCCAAAACTGGACTGAAATTATTGTTTTGCTTAGAGGAACTCTAGAAAAAGCCACTGATGGGTGATGCAGAGGAACGTGGTTCTTCGTAAGACAGCAGAAGTTATCACCGTACCAGTGCTCAGATAAATCAGCTCAGGAAAGCACAAAACCAGCTTTTTAAGCATGCTGGAATAACGAGCTATATTGTAAAGTTTATAATGCATGCACGGGTCCTATTTCTTCAACTTTTTCTAGAACGTCCACTAGTTTATAATAAAATCTAATAATGCAAATTTGTCTTCAGCTAGAAAGCGGATTTTTAGTATTAAGTGTTCTTCATCTCAATAAAGTATTAAAACCCAAATATAATAGATTAATGAGGTAGAATTTTTTAAATTGCAATTTGTGTCAGGCTCTGCAGTCTGTAGATGGGAACTTTAATAAATAGTCTGTTTTTCCCAGCATGCTAAGCCGACAGCTGCTCCTTTTGATGCTGGAGTTTGGAGAGGGGCTGGAGGTTTCACCATCGTTCTCTCTCCACTGGGACAGTTTCTCAGCTGCAGTAGAGATGGTGCGTTAATATAAGGCAAGGAGTTGAGTAATAACTGTCTGTAGGAGGCCAGCATTACATGAAATCAGTGTCCATCACTATGTGGGGACGCGGCAGGGCTGTGGGGAGGTTTTGCTCAATGCTTTTCATCTCGGGGTCCACAAGCAGAGAGGAGGTTGTCCCCGCTAAGGCAGGACAGCCTGCCTGGCTTCTCCGCGTCCTCCCTCGCTCGCCGCTCCCAGAGCAGCCTGCCGGGTCTTGACACCCCAGCTAAGACTTCGAGCAGGTTCACAACAGATTTTTTTTTTTCTTTTTTTTCAGCTGTGGAAAATGAGACAGTAGTGCTATTTTTCACCTTCAGTTTGAGCATTTTTAGCTAACATGTAATAGTAGGACTGTCTTTCAGACTTGAAATTCTTACCTCACAGTCCAGTCCAAGCATTCATCAGCTTCACAGGACTCTGCGATGCTGTCCTTTCCTTGTCCAGGAGTTTTCAGAGTTTCTTGCAGGGTTGATGCGTGCAGGGATCGTGACTTTTATCAGGCTGAGAGCACCGTGCTATGGTAGCACACAGCATGATGCCAGAATCCTACCTAGGTGCTGGTCTCCTCCAGGAGAACGAACCGCAAAGCTTTCTAAGCCAGTGCACAGGTGGAAAAGAAGATCCTTTAGAACAAGACGAGACCTTGGCATTATTACACACTACCATTGTAACTGTATACTATATTGACACCATAAAGTATATTGCCATTGACCTGGGGATATTCAGTTTCCATAGGTCTACTGCAGTTCACGAGATACATTACAGCTCTGAGTATATAAGATCAGACACATTATGAAGCTCCCCATAAGAGTTATGACAGATGTGTCATAGTAACTTAACTATACTCTGAAAAAATATTAACTATGAAGTGTGTTGGTTTTTATAGGCTTATTTCACACCATTATCCACTTAACTATCCAATAACATACCAGGTATGTCCAACAAGCGGCAGGAGATATTTGCTGTGCTTTGACTTCCCAATTATTTTGAATGGATGTTCAAGATGAAATAACAGTCAGACGTTCTGAAAAAACACTCAAATATTCACCAGCGCTGTAAAAGAATTCCCTTCCTCTCACTTTTAATAATGTAGGTTTTACCTTATCACATTTGATAAACTTTTGCTGTATTAGTTCTCAGATGTGCAAATTTAAAGATTGAAAGGAGTACATTTCCCACTTTGCTATATAAAATGTGGGGTTCAGTTGTTTTAAAATGTTTGCTTTTCAGGCAGGAGAAAAATCTTAATAAACAATGCAGTCAAAATTTTAGTCTGAAACTGCCACCTTGCATTGCCTCTGATTTGGATTTGCCCTTCCAAGCAGCTACTGTATGACCTAGTGAAGAAACAACTTCTGGAAGTGATTTTTCCCATATGATAGCATTTTCCTTTTCGGTAAATGCACAGAATAACTCAGAGAAAGAGAGAGATCTCAGACTGCTTTCTCAATGAAAAATCAGTGTGTCTTGCATAACCAGCAGATTCTCCAGGAATTCAGCTAACTATTTAGGTTTTCTTGTTTTGGCCAATTCAAAAGCCACTAATGTGGATTCAAGTAAAATCACATTAATATGTTTGCAGGACAGAGAGAAGTATAAAGCTCCTGACCTGTCTTCCTTGCTTTTATTAGATGTGTGCATATAAACATTAAATATGTTAAAGATTCTGGAGACACATAGGTATGAGGGAGCAAAATCAAATGCTATCCTAATAGAGAGCAGGACAGTACATGACTAGAGTCAAATAGAACAGAAGAGAACATAATATTTACTTACCTGATCATACACAATCATATTTTTGAAAGCAAAACATTGTAAGTTCATCTTGCTGGGTTTTTTTTCACACTGGTTGCCCTTGAATTCAATAGGTATTAGATGCCAAAATATTTTTTTTATCTGACCTTTAATGTCTAAAAGCAAAAGCTAAGGGGATATTTTTTTTTTTCTGGTCAAAATGGAAACACATATTTGATAGCAAAAGAAACATTGTATGTCTTATTTTTCCCCTTTATCAGATAACTACTATTGCCGTAAGGTTCACACTGTCACATAATTTTCAAGAGACCTGCACACATGGCTTTGATAGAGTTACACCAACAATGAATTTAACCTGTACAGCCGTGAAATATGTGATAAGACACAAGGTTTGAGAGCAACCACCTTAAACGTGCTAAGATGGATACATCCGCATTTTCCAGCTCTGGTAGAAGTTGCACTGAGTTCTGCTAAGTGAGATTTGCTGAAGCAACTCATTGGCCTTTTGTGACGTGAAGAGATAAACTTGAATTGGGAATTAATACGCGCTAGCCACATCTGTCTTCTGCAAATCCTGCTCAGCTTCATGCATTCAGAACAAATTCTAGGCAAGAGGCCACTGGGAAGTTGTCCAGTTCTCTGTACCCCATGCCCAGCTCTGTCAGACTGGCTGCAGAATAATTTATTTCATACAGCTCCTCTGGCCAAGGAAAACATATTTGCGCCTTGTGGCAGGGAAGCTCTGCAATGAAGGCACTGTGTTGCAAATTATACACCCTAGGGGTTGACCTTAGCTCGTGTGCCTTCTGACCTGTAGGAAACTCCACGCAAGTAGACAGGGGCAAATAAGAAATGCACTTTATTGGTCCTTATGCCTTCAGAAATCAATTTATAACCAATGGTGTGTGTTAGCTTTCTCTTCACTTCATAAAAGTCCGTGATGAATTGATTTTGTTGCTTTTTTATTTACAACTATAAGCAAGGTAAAATTTGTTTCTAAAAGGCTGAAGAAAGGACCCTTCAAAATGAAATATCAAGATGTTGTTTTATGTCTCTAAGTGAATCTGGGCTGGGGGAGGGGGGAAATGGCTGTGTAGCCATACCCAAACTTAATTTCCTTATGTTTTTTCTGGAACGTATTTTTTAAAGGTATATTGGAATACCTTTTCATTGAAAACAAACCCCCCAACAAACGCCGTTCCTCATTCCTATCCCCCAGAAATAGTTTACATTGAAGGAGATGAATGCAATGCTTTACCTCAATCATACCACGCCACCGTGGAAAATTTTGTCACTGGAACCTAATTTGGGGCAAAACCATAACAACTTAGAAGTCAGTGAGAGAGTTGCCACTGAATTCAGTGGGACCAGGATCTCACCTTTCAATTCCTCCTTTCAGCTGCTCTCTTTTTGCTCATGCATTCCCGGTGGCTGTGACAGGAGTTATCTTTATTGTTGGTTCACAAGGAGGATCAAGATTATCTGAACATGAAGGATTTCTTTCAGAATTGTAACTTCCTTCCAAACTTTCATATGATTTTAATGCCAAGTAGTTCAGAGGAGCCAAAGGTTTCATCTCTCATCTGACTCTGAGACTGTCATGCAAAGCCAGTCCGATTTTTAAGTCTTTCACCCAGCCCCACCACCCCACCCCTAAGTCTCAAGCTTTTCCACTCAACAGATTTCGCTAGAAACCCTTTTCAAGGCTTCTCAGCTACTATTTTTATCAGCTCTGGGGGACATTATCAGAAGGGCCCAATCCAGCAGACGTTTTTCTGTATGAGCATAGTAAACCAGAGCTTTAGCTGGTGTAAGTCAAGATGGTTTCTGCTGAAGCTCCAACATCTGGCATATTAGCATTCTTCACATAAATAGGCAGCACAGGAGCTACTCACATGAAGAAAGTTACTCGCGTATGTGTTTGCAGGACCTCATTCCTAATGATCTAAGACACCATATTATTAAAAAATAGTGCAAATTATGCTTTCAGTTACACTAGTGCCAATGTGATATAACTCCTTTGACAAGTCATTGTATTTACTTTGGCTTTCCACTAGCCCAAGTTCAGTGAAATCACTGGAGTTTCTCTAGATTTACAATGGCATAACAAAAATTGGGAATCTGGATGTGGAGAACCCATGGTCGGCTGAAGACATAATAGTTCTCAAGAACTGCTGTGCTCACCCTCTGTGAGAGGCTACCGTAGGAAATTTATATGCACAGCGATTTGAGTGCATGTATGTTCTAATTGGAAATGAAAATGTTGTCGTGAAATGAAATAGTCCAGTGCAGACATTAAAGTTATAAGATCTTTCAGCCTTTGGCTGAATTCCAGGTGTTAAATTCCTCTGTCCCTTCTGATGGAAATCCAGAGGATCTTTCTTGATACAGTGAATTTAATTTCCATTTTTACTGTGCATGGAGAGGACTCAAGCTCTATGTTTTGCTGTCCTCAGGGCTACTCTAAAGCGGTTTTGAATCGTGTCCTCTTTCGTCCATGTAGTTCCTCTGACCCATCCTGTTCCTTTTTTTCTAAGCTTGGAGGCAGGAGGGTGTCCCAAGAGCAAGGCGATGAGCCTGGCTGGAGCGAGGGAGCTCCGTCTGCTGTTGGCTTTGCAGGCCAGGTCGTGCCACAGGGTGGGGGTATGGATCTGTAAACCAGGGGAAATACGTTCCTGAGAGACTCCCATACACCATGTCCTATAAGGAACCAGCAGCCCGTCCAGCCTGCGGGACTCCGAAACCACAACCTAGGGAGACACTAAAGAGCTCTTTTAAGAAAAATGGGAGGGACATTGCTTTGAAATGTTGCACAGCGGTTTCCTACCTGAGGAAATGTGTGAAAGACTCGGCTCAGCTCCCACAAGGACTTAGCCCTGTTATCAAGTATATTTGGTTTCAGTCAACTTGCAAGAAAACAACATTTAAATTCCTTGCTTTATTTAGTGGCTTCTGCTCAACTCCAGCTCCACGCAGTAAAATAGAAAGGGTGAAGAGGAAGGCAGTTCGTTAATTCTGCGCTTGAATTTCTCTTTCTCAGCAACGTTTGAGTGCGTATCTAATTAAATCTTTCAGAATCACATCTACTTGTTGCAGGACAAGTACAAAGGATGCAAATCTACCCGTGCTGCTGTGGGTGCGTGGGTCTGTAGGAACGCCATCTCCTATGCAGACTTTCTGTGTGTGAACTCCTTGCTGCATCCCAAGCTACACCCTTTGGACTGAAATTTTATGGAACCATAACGGAAACAGAAAGATTCCTCCGGCTCATACCCTTCTTTGTCTGTGACTTTCCTGATGCTCGGTTAGACACAACCCTCATAAAGAAATTGGCTGAAATTGGGGCTCGGAAGAAAGGGAGGTTTTGTCCGTAGGTGTGGGTATGTGGAAGGAGGTAGAAAGGGTAGCCTACCTACATTTTTAATAGTTTCTTTATGAGTGTGATACAGGTATTTTCCTATAATAAAACAGTAATGTTCCCAACCAGCAAGTGCTGTTCTTGGCATCTCATTTTATTCCAATTTGCTTTTCTTGCAACTGTGGGCAAGATTCATGAAAGGGCCATGCCTAACAGGTAGGTAAGAGAAGGCACTATTTTTTATACAAATAAATGTCATTCCTAAATTATCTACTTTTAGAGTACACCATACGGTTCTAGCCTATCCATGCCTTTCTCCCACCTTCTAATTGGCAGCTGCCATGAAATACAGAAAGGTGATTAAATAGTGACTTGTTCCACTGAATCTGCAGCTAACCTACTGCCAAAATTGAAGACAAATGAGTGCTTGCAAATGCTAATAAGTGGAACTGATTTAGAATTTTCCTTCAAAATGAATAAACCCCTGAAAATCATAGGTTTAATTTTTAAAAATAAATGATGAGTGTTAATGTTTCCCAACAATTTCTCAATAAATGGCTGAAGATTTCCTATGTTTTTCAGAGAGTAAGCTCTCATCTTATTTTGGAAATTTCCTTAGAGAAAACGGACCATCCACGGGATAAGAAAAGACCTATGAGTTGGAAGTCAGGGAATAGAAATCTACTATATTGTGCTGTTTACCTCCAGCCGACCTCAGCAATCTCATGTCGTTTTGCTGTGCCTGCGTATGTCTGTAAAAATCATGATCATCCTACTGACTTCCACAAACCATGTAGGAAAACATCTGTAAAGGAAATCCAGCTGGGTCTGTACAGAGCAATGCAATGTCCTGGAGAGATACCTGAGCGAGCTCTGTGCTCCGGGTATGTATCTTGAGTTTTGTTATTTAATTAGAGTCTTTTATATGAATTAATTATATTCTCCATTTAGCCCCTCTTGTCAGCTAGACCATTTCTGACGAGGCTTTTAATATTCCTACTGGGACCAGGACATGTAGTTCAAATACCAGTTTAGGTTGAAAAACTCATCCTTAATTAGGGATTAATTCTGTATTGGTTATTTCTGTTAGCAGTTGAGTTAGACCAGTTTTTATTAAGTTTCTAAATGAATGGTAACGCTTAGAACTGAGTGTGAAGCAAGACATCCCTCATCAAAATGATGTGTATGTTTTCTTATCATAGTAATGCGTGACAGTAATGAACAAAATGACGCGAGATAAATAACAGAAATTACTCAAAAGTCACTGTCAAACTTTACCTCAAGAAGCTAATAAAGAAGCATTCTTTCATTAAGATAGTTTCAGGGAAAAAAAGTATCATTTTGTGAAACCTAAGCTTCGAGGACTGTTCAGCCTGTTTTCAGATAACTGCTGACGAACAAGCTTTTGCTGCTCTCAATAATCTATGGGAGTTGGATTACCTGGGCAAAAAGTTTCTTCTTTACCCATTTGCAAGCACCTCATTTGAACCTTCCACTGCTCCGTTCTGCCTTTGAAAGAAAAATGGAAGGACTGTTCCTAGCTCATCTGGTTCTAAAGCTTTGGAAAAACTGTGTATCAGTGCTGGATAACACTTCAACCTTCTGTTTTTTCTGCCACAGGCTCAAAACCACTTTACAAATTAAAATCATATTGTGAAAGAAGGGATGAAATCTCACATTTCAGAATGCAAGGAAAGGGCCTCTGGCTGTAAGTCAAAGGTTGAGGGACATCCCGGCTCCCCTTACTTTGGAGGAAGCTTGGTCCTCAAGGGACACTTTTTCAGGTGTGCACTTTTTCTGCAGCAAATCTGTGAATTGGAATACCTGATTCAAAGCCGTTTGTGCTTTCAATCTGATCTGCAAACCTCAGTGGTAGTTCTGGAGATAATACTGAATACAGATCGTTTATTTGGCCACACCAGCCAAAGGCGTGCTTTTCTATAGGAAATTTCTCTGTTTTCTGAGCTGAATGCAAACTTTACTAATATTCCTGAAAGCCCTCCTTAGACTGATGGTAACAGTAAACTTCCCACCTTGCAATTCCAGGAATAGAGCTGCTGAGGTTTTCCTGTACCAGCTCCAAAGGGCCAAGACAAACCCTAGTGTTGGTGGTTCCTCCAAAATACTTCAGTAAGAATAGGATGTTTCCATCCACCACTGTATATTGACTCTTGCTATGCTTCTGACCTTAACTCATTTGATGACATCACATTGTTACTTTGAATCCATGTACAAATAAGCTGTATTTCCATTAGGGAACATAAAATGGTCCATTTTGACTCACTCTGCAAACTGTTTATGGGTTACTTGCAGCTTTCAGGATTTTTACAAGAGAACATCCACTGTTCATTTCCTGGCTCGGCTCCAACTGGACATGTTAACTTTGCCTAATTTCCAAGACATTTGGTAGGAAGGCTTCATAATAGAAGCATGTTTTTCCACCAGGGAACTTATACCACTTTTTTAAAGTCTATTTTTCCCAGACAAATTAAACCTACTTTTTATGAGCTTCTTCTAAAGGGTAGAACAGTAGCTCGCCTTGTTAGATATTAGTGCTTCTGTTCGGAAGGGTGATCGTGTAACTGCAGGGCCTCAGTATTTTACACTTTCTGGAGTTCATTAACCAGAGGCTTCTGTATTTGAACCTGTAACGTTTTAGCTGGACGAGACCCAGAAAGCGAAATCAATCCAGTCCCGTAGCACAGAACTAATTGTCATCATATCCAAATGTGCAAATATACAAGAAGTATATAGGAACAGAGGCAGGGGAAAATTGAGGGCTTTAGTTTTTAGGGTATTATGTTGTTGAAAAGTTTTTACGTGCTTCCTCACTGACATAAAATACAAAATTGAAAATATGTTTCCTATATCAAAATATCTATACCAAATTGAATGGTTTTATATACCTGCATTCATCTAATCAAATGCTTTCCGCTTAAGTCGTATATTTGACCACATATTGGGCTGGGTAGGAGTTGGAGGAGTTTTCTCTTCTTGTCAAAGCTTGTAATGTCACCAGATAATTCAAGAAGAGAGGCACCTTTTTCCAGCACCTTTTTCCAGCTCAGGCGCGTGAGGAGAAGGCGGCACCGTGACCCAGCTCCTCCTCACTGCCTTGGAGAAATTAGAGACTCTCTAAATATTAATATTAGACAATCCCTGATGAACTCATTAAGGAATAAGATAGTATCTGGCCAGAAGGGACATCTGCATGTGTTGGCGAGGTCCATGAGCCCGCTTGTGCTCCACCTCCCTGGACCCGAACGTGATGTTTTGCAAGGAGTGTTGTGCCTCAAGGGCTCTGAGGTCTCCTGCCTCCCGGTCACGCCGGCTGTCCTAAGGCCAGCGTGCAAAGGGAAGCTCAAAGCCAGTTTCAGTACTGATTTGCAGAGCACTGGCTAATATCTGTCAGAAATTTTTAACTTCGTATAACGTCTTCTGAAGTCTTTCAAATGACAGTGAGGAGTGGAATCCCCTTCCAGTGACAATATTACCATACCAATTATCTGGCTTGGCAGAGGAAAGCTCTTATCCTCTAATCGATGCCCTAATTTAATAGTCTTCACAAAAGTTGAGTTTAGCCAAAATTAAATACATTATTCAACTTAGAGACAAAGAGGCTATTAATAGAAATGCAATTATTAAGTTATCTCCCGTTGTGACTTAGAGCAGTAGCATATTGGCAGTTTAATTTTTGGAGCAGAAATGAGGGGTCTATGTCTAATCCGAACAGATCCTTTCTAAATAAATACGACTATATTTAATTCATATACATTTTGAAAACTCCAAGGATGCTTCCAGAGAAGGGCTTTTTTTTAAGGTGTTGCCATATGGTTTTAATTTCCCAGAAATATATAGACTAGCTTGTTCACTGAGAAAGCCGTGCCAAATATGGCATGTCAAGATAGCTGAAAATGTAATTAAACATCTAGTCTTTTCCTATAGTGACTCTTTACTAATACAGTGGTAATGCTTCCAACTGGAAAGTCAAATGAACAGTTAAAGGATGAAATCTAAAATATTTATTATTTACTGGACATGGAAAAGAAAATATTTTGTATTTCCTATATTCATTACACTCATCTGATATCCAATAATTTTGACAACCCTTTTAAAAATGGTAAATAGTATTTGCTACTGCACTTAGAAATTTAGCAGAGTTAGACAAATAAACCACACAGCTTTAAGAGCATGAAATATTCTGTGGAAAGATAAAAGCTTAACCTCCAAAGTCACTACACTGGCAATGAAAAGCTATGGCTATACAGCCTTAGTTAAATTAATAAAATACATAATTTAGGTTTTCCAGTCAATGATTTAATGACCACTGAAGTTCATATCCTTTTCTCTACCTCTATTATCTATTTTTATTTTTTTTACTCAGATATGAATGTACTGGGTAATTAAAAGTGAATCTTACATTAGGGACCACCACTTCAGCAAAACATTTTCTGTGTAACTATAAACTAAAAAGTCTATCCATATATTTGCCATCACTGCGGTTGGTCCATTTTCACACTATTATTATTTTGTCTTAGAACTCCTGTGTTTATAAAATAGGGACAGAAACACAGACTAAATATAAATCCAATCGTCTTTGCACCAGAGAAGCTAAAAAAAAAACCTGAATTCAGAATATTCCCAAATATCCTATAAGGTGCCTAAACGTTTCTCAGACATAAACTTGAAATAGTTTTTGTCCTTGGAAGGGACTGGGGAGAATTATATATGTTATAAGGATGATAAAATTATTTATGGATTAGTTGGGTGATTTATCCTTGTGGGATTCTTTAAAGTGGGCATCATCCTTCAGGGCTGGGTGGAGGAAAATCTCACCAGTGCACACACCAAGGACCAGTGCATCTAAGGGTGCCCTCACCAAACTGTGCGGTGGTCTTGCTCCTGTTTTCTGCTAAGCTTTACAGGCTGTACCTGAATATATCTGCCAATTTACTATGAAATAGAGATAAGGATTTGAGCCAGTTGTTTTTACTTCTTTGTGTCATCTACCCCTGCCAGTGGATTGTGGTGATGTAGAGCCACATAAAAAGAAATGCAGCATGATAAAACCCATAAGAAGATACCAGCTTCTTCAAACATCAAAACCAAAAATCAAACAAAAGAAGTGAGTCCTGTTTACAAGGAAGAGAGGAAAGAAGAAAAGCCAAAAGGGGAAAATAATAATGATAGACACAACAGTGGTAGCCTTCACAATTTAAAGGAAATGGTTCGTGGTATTTTGAAGGGCTCAAGAATGCAGCAAGACAAATTTCAAGGAAAGATTGGGAATTTCACACTGTAAATTCTCACCCATGCAAAGAAAACAAAACCACCCCAGGATTTTTTCTCTACTGCTCAAAGAGGATATATATATTGGTGTGGATTAGGTTGTAGATATGAATCCCAGCACCATTATAGTCATGATAAACCGCTGTCAATGTTATTCATATGAAGGTCTGAGAGCACTGAGCTCTTGGATGGCTCTTCCCATAACAGTAAAACAGATAACCTATTGTGAAAAAAATAGTAATAAACTTCTATATTTTTTACATTTCTCTTCACTCTCAGTATCTCCTTCCTTGTCCTGGGTTTTCGTAATGGTTCTAAAGCCTGGCCTGCCTATTGCAATTCGCCACGGAGTCCAGAAGAGATGAATGGGGTTTTGAATTAATATTATAAGACATGTTTAATCCGTCATTTCAATGATTTCTTTTTCCTCTAGACAGTCATTAAGAAAATAGCCCATTACAGCAAACACTCTATCTGTAAAACAATTGAATATAGCGTATATTTTTTGAAACCTGCATTTCCTTTACATAAAGCAAGCATATTGATCACCCAGGTCACTGTATATGCTAGATTATTAGCCATTAGAATCAGATGCTATGAAATAAAGTTTTGTTTTAAAACATAATTTTATTTATATCAAATTGAGATATTGTCTGTTAATTTCTACAAATTTCCACTGAACAATAATTTAGTGGTATATTTTAATATTAAAAAAGTACTTGCATTTAGAAAGCTAACCTATTTTCTCTCTGATACACCCACATAATGCCCAGAAGCTGAAGTTTTCCCTGCTGAGTGCTTATATACCATTCCAGAGTTCACTGGCATTGCTGGCTGGCTGTCAGGTGAGCAAAATGCCATGTACATTTTCCACGCTTTTTTACTTTAACTTTGTATTTCAGGCTGGGGGAGGGTGGTGGTGGTGTATTTTGTGCAGTTTTGTTCTAAAAGGGGAGATGTGAGCACCCATCCTTGTGGCTAGCTAACGCAAATCCCACTAGCTTCTCACTAGGCTCCACAGCTTATCTCTCCATCCCTGTGTGCTGGGCGGAATGAATCCCACGGGAGCCAAAAACTACTTTCTGGTCCAGTGCAACACATACTTTCCCAACTTTACTTTTTCTAGTATAAACACAGGACAGCATGTATATGACCTGCACGCAGCCTGTGTCCCCGCAGTGCAGAAAGCAGTGCTGCACTTACAGTCCACCCTGCCAAAAATGGGGACAGAAAGAATGAACCTCCTTTAAGTCACATTCCTTCAGGTATTTCTAGACAATCTCCAATCATCATAATGCAGAAAGTAAAGGAACTAGAATTAAATATTAAAATTTTCTGTTAATGTTTTGCAGTGTCACACGATTTGGAAACCTGTGGAATGAAAAGGGTTTGGAAAACTGTCTTTTCAGAAACTTCTTTCTGTATCATGGGTGTTATCTCGCTATCTGTCTGTCAGTGTTGCGCTGCCAATGTGAAATGGGTGTGGGACGTGTTAGTGCACAAAACTGGACACAGTACTACTGTCTGGGAGAAAAAAGTGACACTGAGCAAACTCTTTTCAATGGCCAAAGAGTCTGGAATGCAGAAAAAGGTCTAGCAAGTCACATAAAGATAAATAGCAAAATTTTTAGTGTTCCTTTTGCTTTTTAATGTTTCATTAATAAATGAGTATACACAAAGCATAAATGAAAATATATTTCCTGCTATAGGTCTCCATATTCCCCATATATTGCAATCTACCTGAAAATGTATTATTATCTGTGATAATTGTATTTTGCAAAATTTGTTTGCTTGAAAGATATATTTTGCAAAAAACACTGCCTTGCAGAATGCAGTGCCGAAGAGGAGAGGAAAAAGGAAAAGGAAGGAGGAAAAATTTGCCAGGTTGTGTATATGAGCGCATGTGCGTGCACCTACACACGTATAATGCCATTGCGGAGCTGTTTGGGCTGTTTCCCGTTTCAAGACTCAAGCATTGCTTGTTCCACAGTGCTCCTGGGAGCAATGAGGAATACTGCTTGGGCTTAATGCTTACGGTTCCACCGAGCTGTCAGATACAAGCCTGAAAAATACGTGACATGCAAAGTTTGCCTCTGATATTTAGTCACACAACCATGTTGAGAGGACAGGATTAAATCTGCAATGCCAAACTGGAACATGTTGGCAACTCGACCCCATTTTTGGTTTGTTTGTTGGGTTATTGGGAAGAAAGGGCAAGTTTTGTTTAATGCAAATAAATAAATCAATCTGAAAAGATATTTTCACCACCCTTCTGTTGACTTTGAATCCTACTGTTTAAAGTATAGTGTCAACAAGTTAACTCTCCTGTCTGCTTTTGCAAAAACACCCATCTATTCTGGGACTGTGGGCACAATTTGAGTACAATAGCCTTCCCTTTTTGAAACTGGTTTCCTACCAACTATATATATATGTACAAGACTTTTTGTACCTTCAGTACTGTCAACTCAGCCACGGCGAGGTGGTTCACAGCCCGTGAGAGGATTTCTGCGGCCAGGATCCAGGCACGGCATTGGGAGCGCCGCTTTGACCCTGGCTTTCTTCCATATCTCATGATGTATCTGCGGCGCAGTGTGCTGTAAAGTAATAAAATCTAGCAAAGGATCGGAAAAACATTCATGTAATTATTGAGTCATTCATTGGAGTAAACATGCAATTAATCACAAGCAAGTATTAATCATCCTTGTATGTTTGCACAGTCCTATATATATTGTCTGTGATCTTGTTACGAGTGTAGGAAAACGCAGCTGAAGAAAGTCGGCATTCATTGCAGGTCGCTGCCACTCGGTCTGCGCGTTCCCCAGTAGTTGGAGTGCGTGGGACCGCCGAGATCAGAGCAGCCACCGGGGAACTATTTTTCCAAACACTCTATATTGGATTAAAATTTATATCATGTCTAGGTTGTGATCTAATACTCGTTGCAGCTCTTTCTCTGGATGCTAACGGGCTTTCGTATCCTGTCCTGCATATTTTGTAACCCTAACTGATATATTTTAGCCTCACACTTTCTGATTTCTGTGGCTATGGTGATGAACATGCTCAACAATTTCATCACGTTCTGGAGGCCAGTGGGAGGAAGACAGAATTTTTGCAGTTGATGTTACAGTCTTCAGCACGAAGCGCGGCGTGCGAAGCTTGCACTTTATGCTAAAACCCCATTTTCTGTTCTCTCTGTCTGCCTCGGCTGCTAATGGCCAAACCCCCATCTCTTCGCTTCTCAACCTCCTAGGAAAGCAAATCCACGGGAGCAAACTGAGACAACACTATTTGCATCTGCCTGCAGCCTCCCATGGCGCCCTGCAATTGGAGAGCGGCTGCGGAACATAGAGGTCTTTCTACAAAGCAAAGCCAGCGGAAATCGCCACCAATGTTAATTCGAAACAGAATGAGATAGCCACAGAGCAGGGCCTTGAGAGAGCGCACAAAGAAGGCCTTTTCTTGTTCGCAGGGTGCTGACAGTATGGGCGAGAGTCCATCCTGTGCAGCTGATGTGAGGAATAGCACATCCTTAAATCTCAACACCTGGGCACAACTCGGGAGACCTCGGGAGAAACTTAGAAGGAAGGTTTCTGCGAATGACACTGGGGAGATCCCGGGAGGCTTCTGCAGCTGGCTAGCTAAAAAGCGGCTAAAAAAGGGGTTTTAAATGAACTTTGGGATCTCTAGAAAGGCTCATTTGTCAGTGTAAACAAAGTTTAGCTGTTTAATAAATCTGTTTTCTTTCCTCCTTTTCATCAGGCGTTGCTATTATGGCTGTCGGCTTTCATAATGTGATCAGCTGCTATGTTAATAAGCGCTGTGTGCAGTCGGTCAGATAAAGATGAGGTAAAGGGTTTTTTTATTATTTCTATTAAATAGTAGCTCAGTTTGGCCTATGTGTGCTTAGCATTCTTCTTTTTATTCCGTTTCAGAGCTGCATCTCTTCTAGGGATGGGTAAACTGCTATGGAAAAAAAAGAACTGGCCAAACCAAACCTCAGCCCAAACACTGACATCAACCCAAACATTTTTGAAGGTAAGTGTTAGTTTGGATAAGTAACCCATCTAGCCAGTCGTAAGTAGGGCTGGTTAGAAAATGGATTTTCCACCTTCTAAAAAATTTGGAGATCATATCTCTGTTTGTAATCACAGTTTCTGAAAAGGCAAAATTTTGATACTCTTTTCTAAAACCAAGGCAAATCGATTTAAGTGGCAATTTTATTAGCATTGTATCACCTCATTTTTTATTGGGATTTTTTTGTAAATTTTAATGTAGAGAAGAAAAAGTACCCACAAAATACAGGCAAGGGATCAGTTGATTTAGTAAATCCACCTCCTCCAAGCCAGCCGATCTCTCCATATTTTGCATGATTTCTTAGTATATAGAAGAACTGCATCTCTCGTAGTTTTGGCCACAGATTGGGACAGGGAAGACCTTGCAGCCCCTCAATCCTGTGCTTGACTGGTTCAAGCGGTCTTGCCTGAACACAGCAGCCAGGCTAGCGAGGGCTGACAGCATGGCCAAGCCTTGTGCTTGGTATGACACCATTGCTATGGGATCCAGGAGGTTACCAGGAGCTGGAGTAAAGGTGCGTGAGAGAAATGATGGCCAAGTGCCATCCCAACAAGCCAGGAGGGTGTATCGTAACAGCTGATAACGTAGAACCCCAAAAGTAGAACAGTAGAAGAGAGAACAAGGATAGCAGAGATGAGACAAACTTAAAAAAAAACATCATGGAGGAATATTTGTATGTGCAGCCCAGCTTCTGGGGCTTGTTCAGGCAGAACCTCCCAGCACTCAGGTGGGCACCTTCTCCCCAGTGCCATGGCCATGTCTGGCAGTGCGGTGGGGAGCTGCCAGGAGGCATGGCAGAAAGAGGCTGAAGGAAATCTGAAATACTTTTAGCTGGAATAAGCTGGATTGTAGGATTGGTTTCGTTTCCATGGTGTGTTTGCTGTGAAAACTAGAGCCATGTGAGCAAAAAGTGATTCCACTGAGCAAAATGGTTATAATTTCATGTGTTTTTATGAGTGTAGTGGTTGTCGTCCTAAAACACAGGGCACGCTAAGGAAGGTTGACTTTGGGTAAAAGTGAATTGCAGAAAATTTGGTAAGAAAAATATTGGCATTTTTTTAGTACGTTTGAAATAATAATGTGAAAGAATGTTCTTCAGGAGGTCTCTTTTCACTCACAAATTGAATATGAGACCAAAATAATCATGAAGGCAAATTCAGACACTTCCCTGTCTTTTTCCAAAGTGTTAATTTTTTTTTTTTCATGAGCATTTAATTAGATACTGAAAAAAAAAGGCAAACAAACGAGACCCCAGCAACTCAATACTGAGCTTTGTGTATAAAGGAAACTTCATGAAATGTGAATCAGGTTAAATAGTTCAATTATTGTCCATTGCTTACATGTTTGAGAAGGAGTGCAACTGTTTGAAATTGTTTAAGTAGTTAGTAAGGTGATCGTAACATTTACCAGCAAATGACATAAATCCAGAATTAATTATAATGGCTTAAATGGTTAAAAAGAAAGGGGATCATTGGTCCCATGGTTTATTGTGAACTGTCAGGATAATGGAATTTTAATCAGTCCGTTTATTTTAGGAAGGATTAATTGCATGGCATGATGCAGAAAATACAGTGACTAACTTTGGAAACTGAGCCGACTGCGTAATTTTATTAAAGCAGATCAGTTGTAGCATCTTAATTTCCTTAGACATGTTTATGGGGAGCCATTTGTTTTGTCAAGATTCTTTCCTGACTGTTGGAGCTGCTGAAAATGAATGTGTTTTCTGAGACCATCGCCTGGGCGTCAGTCCCCATCCCGCCTGGCCTGGCCCTGGACGTGGGATTCAGGGGGTTCATACGGAAAAGTACGTCAGGGAGATTCTCAGGGCTGGGGTATGGACATGTATAAAGATCATCTGGGGGCTTTCACTGGAAGAAAGGGGCATGCTCCAGAAGTCCCCTGATTTCCCAGGATCTTCCAGAGATTTCAAGTGGTCTTTTCCTACAAGCACGTTGTGATTTGGCCCGAAGTTGCACAAGTTGTGACCTCCCTGACTCACGTGTAGCTGAATAGTTCAAATATTGTCGAAGGAAAAAACCAACAATTTGGGAGTAAGAAAGCAACTTTTTTTTTCTGTAAAAGATGGAGATTAAGACACCCAAGCAGATCCTTGAAACGTCTTGCAGCTCCACTTTGGTTTTTGGCAAAATATTTTGGTCAGAGGAAAAAAAAGCGAAAAAGAAAATTATTCCCCTCAAAAGTGAAAACATTTCATGCTGACATTATAAGAGGAAACCCTAACAATTTATGCTATGGGAGAAGTTTCACTGAAAATTTCCTGCAATTTTATTGCAAATGCCTTTGAACACTAAAAAGTTTCAAACCAAAGAAGTTTCATTTCATCTGAACATATTTTTTGCTGAATAATTATGTGCCAGTCAGGTCCATTCTCTCTCTCCTTCTTAACGTGGGGTCTGCATGAGAATTGGAAACTCAGGTTCTAGCTACAGCGTGTATTGTTGCTGATATTTCACTGGGACAAGGTGCAATAGCAATTGTACCCATTGTCCCCATTTGACACTCAGGTTCCCGTTATAGCCAGTGAAGACAGAGAAAACCACCTTCAGAAGCGACCCAGCCCATCCGTTACCCGTCAGCCCTTCTTCAGCACCAGCTTAGAATAAATGCCTATTTTTTTAGGTGGTTTTTAGGTGGCTGCAGGTGACCTTCCCCGTGTATGTCCAGGCCTCCTCTTTGGCATTCCAACTCAGCAGAGCTGTGAGATGGCTTTGGTTTTGTAAAACTTTGGTTAGCTTATTTGCCTTATAAAACAAAAGCTTGGGCACTTCGTATTTTACTTGTACTCTAGCCGAATCCCGGGAGGCTACGCATGGAAATTTCAGCTAGTTGCTAATGGTTGTGCCACACCTTCACTTTGTTTTCAGTTGCTTTTCTTTTTATAATTAAAGGGAAAGGAGTTATTTAAATTGTTTAATATCAAGACAGGCTGTCCTTTCTGAAGTTATTTGTTGTGAAACTATTATTAGGCTGTATTCGTCAGCTGGTCTAAATTAAAAGCTGGTTATGTGGTGGAGTTTTAATGGTGTGCTAAAATAAAGTGACACAAAACAAGAAAGATGGAAACAAAGTTTACAAGTAGAATCACTTCTCCTTCCTTCTTCCTTTGAAGAGAACGGAAAGTGTGATGGCGTACCTGGCAAATGGGACTACACGAGTATCATAAAACAAAAAAGAGAGAAAAGCAAATGTTGCTGTAGTGTCCGAGCTACAGAGGAAGGATATTTCTACCAAGAGTGCAGCAAGAGCGAGCTCAGACTGGGAGACAGCACTCGGCCGGCCGTGCGGCCCCCGCCTCCTGCTCGGTGCTGGGGGGCCCCAGCGCCTGTGTCAGCCTGTCCGGGTGGGTTGTCATCCCTTACAGACCTGGCTGATGGACGGGGCAGTTGCGGTAGCTCCTACCCTACATCTACACAGCCTTCCAAATGACTAGAAATACTTCCCTGTTCTACTTACAGAAGTTGAAAGAAAGGAAGTTTTGCTTGATTCTACTATTAAGAATGTATTTATCTGTTTTTAGTGCCCATGCCACTTCTAGATACACTTACAGCTTAAATTACTCACAGCAGGCGCATTGTCAGTTTGAAGACTTTTAATTGAAAGATTTATATTCTCTGAAGTGCATTTATAGAGAATCAAAACCCCTATGCACTTCCATCTATAAATATTATATTCAGATATGCAGTGAAAATTAGCGCAGTTCCTGGTCATTTACTAGAGCTTCAGAACTTGCAACTGCTCTGTTTGGCATAAGGACAATTATTTTTCTGGAAATAGTATGTCATTTTCTGGTATCAATTATAGAAATCATCTAATCAGTTAAAACGTTCACTGTGTGAACAAGAACACACAACTGAAAAATTCTGGACAATCTGAAAAAGCACAACTCTGTTTTTTAAGAATTAGGCTCGTTTGTCAGTTTTATTATCCATGCTTTATAGCTGGCAAAACTGAGAAACAAAGAGGACGAGATTAGGATAAAGAAGCAAAGAAGGATGCAGAATTAAAACTCCATGACTTTTAGTTCTTTAATAAATCCCCCAGTCCATGCTGCATCGTGTTGTACTGTGGTCTGTGACAGTGCTGCCTGCTATTAATATGAATAGAGCTTTGTCCCGTACATTTGGAGTTTCCTTCTCACCACAGATGTTTTGAAAAGCAATTAAGTTATTTAAAAAGCAGCCAACATGCCTACCAGTTAACAGTAGTTAACATTTAAAGTGAATAACTATAACGTGTTATTTTTTGAAAGATCAGACCTTAATCAATGGATACTGATACTTGCATAACATGAAACTATGTTTTTATTTTAATATTGCTTTGGCATTCAAAAGGTCTCTATCCTGGCTCAAATTAGTTATTTGCAGTTTTTAAAAGTGAGAGAGAAAGAGTCAAAATTGAAATCCTATCTGAATTTGAAGATTAGCTTTATATACTTGGAATTTCACTGCAATCAAGTATGAAGTGGTAAAACCAGAACCAATAATCAAGTATCATTTTTGTTCTTGTGAACAGGATTTCTTAACACAACCACATATATTCTCACATGCGTATACACATATATTTGCATTTGAGGACTTAAACTCTCATAATCTGCAGTATCTGCCTCTGACTTGGCAGGATCTGGAAGATGTAGTTGCCATGGTCTCCATACTTGCTTTCTCTCCGGCATCCTGTGCTTTCTCATGGACTGCTGGCCTCTGCCGAGACACGACACTGGGAAAGTGGGCGTTGTTCTGATCCAGTTCTGGAATTTCTATCATCTTCATCAGAATTACTTCCAATTAAGTCACCTTTGCAATATAGTTAGTAGAAGCCTGCTTATCATGGTTCCCCAGAAATAAGGCAGATTGAAATTAATATTCATGAGTTTGTTTAAAAAATAAAACTTTATTTTTTAAAAATGTGGCGTCTTAGTAAGAGATGATCCATTGTTATCGCCAGAGAACAAACTCAGGCGGTTGCATGTACCGAGCGCATAACCACTGCCACATTTGTCACAAAAGCCAGAGAAAACAGAGCTACAGGGAGTTGGGGCGGTAGGCTGACATTTTCTTCTTCTCTCTCTCTCTCTTTTTTAAATAAAATTATTTGTTTAGTTTGAAAGACAATACCCGGCTGGGCTACAGGGAGCACGCTCGGTGAGCTAATGCAGGCAGCTGGCATAACCACAATGAGCGGAGCTGCACCCTTCCAAGAGGAAAAAAGGCTCAGATGACAATATAAGTTACTCAAAACAAATAGCGATGAAATGGAGTGGAAGAGAGTTCTCCACTTGAATTACTATAATGTTCCATTTATAGTTTCAGGCTTCTCATAGACTGTGATTATAAAATGTTGGCTGCCATCTACAAAAAGGAAAGAAAATATTCTCCTGGAGGTAAAGAATCTAGATTATCAAGTGGATTTTTATTTGATATCAATAATAAATCACTACTGGGCTAATTTTATTGCAGCCAGAATGTAAAATACACCCATTAGCAGGGTTGTAGGGTGTGCTAAACTTAGACTGCAAACTCCCTTTTCTGTACAGCACCTTACACCACCGGGCCCATGCGTGTGATGATCTTATGGGGGCCCTTCAGTCAATGATAGTGTTTGACATTGGTTCGGATTCAAAACAAAATGCTGCTTTAGACGAGAAAATCAGACCGTTTTTTATATTAAGATGAAGAAATGGGGCATTTTGACACTTTTGAAATACTGCTTCACCTCAGACGTATTTTGAATGAGGAACCTCACTGCAAACAAAACTCCTGCGAATAGGTTGGACTCAGTAAAATGGTATTTTCCCATTGAGAAACACTTTCTTTTGACTGTCCTCGTTCATTTTGACCTATTCTGCCTTGGGGAGAAGCCTTGGAGGGAGCCGCGGCTCGCTGCCGCGCTGCCAAGCCCTGTCCTCTGGGATGGCATAAGGAGGCACAGAGCTCCTGGGGTGATTATTTTTTCAACAAAAGAAAACACTCGAAAGGTAAATGTTTGAAAGCAGTAGTCATCTGAAGAGAAATGACAAAGTGGTTGCTTTGGTTAAAAACAAAACAGAACACAACTGCCACATTTTTTTTTTTTGTCAGAAATGCTGTCCAAGGGGGAGAAGTGAATTGTGTGGAAGCAAAAGAAAATAGAAATCAAAGACAAGGAGAAAATGAAGGACAAGAAATCATCTGAGGATAGATGATAATAAATGAGTAGGAAGACCACTCTGTCATGAAGAGCTGCTTTAATGTCCTCTCTTCCTGCCTCTGCATATAAAAGCTTTTTTGTCAGACATGCTTGACTAAAATCACATGGAAATATCCTTAGCAGCAATTCACAGGACTAGCTCAGACTGATTTCTGTCACGCAAGAGCCCGACCCAAACGCCGCATGCTGGTTTATGGCATGACAGCCCCATCCTCACGTGCCTGGGTGCATCGGTGCAGTCCTGGTTCCTCTGCTCCACCTGCAGCGTTCGGTCCCTGACCCAGCTCCTGTGGGCACTGGAAATGTGCGATGAAGCCTCTAAAACTCCATGATTGTGTCTGAGGAACTGGAAGAAAGGAACAAAAAAAAGGGGTGGTGGTGGATGGAGGTGTGCAGAGATCCCAGCATGAGCCCTGCTGGGCTCCCGGTTCTCTGGGACGGTGGATCCAGGGTGTGCTGGGAACAGGCGTGAGGAATTGGGAGCTGGCGCATCTGCTGCTGAATGCCGTATTTTATCCTTCCCCATGTCCATAAAGGACCACAAACTGGACCACCTCAGGCTGCATCCTGGCTGCTGAGGGCCACATTATTCTCCCTCACCATGGCCCAAGACAAGGACCAGGAGGTGGTGAAAGCAGCTTTGCCTTCGCCTTCCATTCTACGGGGAGGGCTGACAAGTTGTTATTGATCTTATCTACCATGTGGTTTACTATTCCTTCCCTAAAGAAGTTCCAGCCCACCAGCGTACGTTCATCCATACGAATGTACACGGCCCTGGTGCGATGTTCACTGAGACTCAACAAAAATCCCTCCATTCATCGTGACAGATTTTGGATCTGACCCTTTGGATGGGGACCAGGGAGCGTAGGAGCACACGCAGTGCAGCTTCAGCCTTCTCTTGGGTGGAGCGGGGAGCAAGACAGGAGAGAAGGGAGAAGAAAGCAAATTTGCCACCAGCTTTTTGATAATGTTTACTCAAAGTCTGCAAACCAGTTAGATGGAGAGGACAATTTAAAGCAACAGAAATATCCCCAACTGCTTGCTTTGGATGCTGGGAGGGTTGTCCCCCAAGCTCGGTAGCACTTGCTAATGATGCATCCCCTTCCTGCAACGTGATCAGCAGTTAATCTCTGCCAGATAAACAGCGTGGCTTCTCAGCTGGAAAATCCAACATTAAAGGAAGAGAAATACACAGATGATATATATGGAAGCTATGTTCAGTGGCCGACGGCTGACGGGAGCCATCCCTTTCCCCGCTCCGAGGACGGGGTCGTTGGCAGCGCTGCCAGCCCCAAGGACCCCAGCAGTGCCCGGGAGGGGCCGAGTTTTCCCCCCCATGTGCAATCTGTGGTTTTCTCTCCTTGGCCATGTTCCCCACAGTGCTTGCAGTTACCTGCGGAAACCGAAAAGCACCGGTCTACGCAGGCGGCTGTCTCCATAGTCCCTGTGTAGACAAGCGGAGCCAGAGGGCTGATCCCCCGGCCCCAGCACACAGCCTTCCTTTCAGCACCTTCCCCTTACACAAAGACTAACTTATCCCACCTTTTTTTCCCCCTCTCTCTCCCTCTGTCTCTGCTCCCCGTAGCCCTCGCAATGAAAAGCCCTCCACGCGCAGGCTAATAAAAAGTCCTGTGCCACCTCCTCTCCCCCTCCCTTCCCATCCAGAACAGTGCTGCCAAAAAGGAAAAAAAAAAAGGAAAAAAAAGAAGAGTGAAGGCTGGGGGGAGTTAAACCTGGAACTCATTTAGCAAAAGGGACTTTAGTTAACAAGAAAGTTACCCATCATGAACTGCCGGTAACACCTCGAGTGATCCTAAATCCATTACCCAGAGACTTAGCCCTGGCTGAGTTTGATTTTATGAACTGTGAGGCTGCTATGTTGAAAGTCTGCAAATTGGACATAAATTGGGCTGCAGAAGGCTGGGGAACTGAAAGGGTTGGTTTTTTTCTTGCTCTGGTGACGTAACAGGCTTTGGCTGCGGGCTGGCACGCTCCGGCGAAGAAGCTGTTGATGAGGCTCTCTCAAAGACAGCGGTCGGACAGCGAGTGAACACGAGGAGACCTCGAGCCTGTGATTTTTGGCTCTGCTGCTGCATCACCTGCACGAGGATGGGCAAGTCGCTGCACTTGCTGTGCCTCAAATCCTCCCCTTGCGTATCTTGTGAGCTTTCACCCTCCTCATCCGTGTGCTGTCTTCATCACCTCACTTAGTTTTGTTTTCATCGTATTTTAGGCTCCAAAATACCGTGATACTGATCAAATTCTAATAAAAGAAACTAGGTTTGTCAAAATACTAAAAACTGTTCCATTATTTCCAGAACCGAGTACAAAGATGCTGCTCCACTGCAAGAGCAGAATGGCCGGGTCGGTGCCTCGACGGGATGCTGCAGCGTTTGCTGCTCTATTCGGAATTAAGGGCTGCTTTGCACGAGACGTTGCTGCAAGTGCAGCCCCAGTGTATCATATTTTCTCATGTATAATCTGAGTCTCAGATAACTCACGCAACTTTCAAAATACAGAAGCTTCAAACTAAGACTCAGCTAATTTTACATCCTCCGATAATTTATGCAAAACCAGGAGATGAGGTGGGGTACAACAAGGCACATCAAAGGCAGGTGAATTTTGGTGGGAAAGAGAGCAGGTTTCGGGCAGTTAGAGGCGCAGGCAAGAGGCAGGGCTGTCCTGATGTTACCAGACTTTGCATCACTTGTGTTATTCCTGAAGTTTAGAGTTCTGACAGTTTTTCAGTTCGTTATTCTGGTTTTGTTATTGTAGAAAACTCTCGGGTTACATGCATGAATTGTATTTGCTGGTGATGGTGCTTTGTTATTTAGGTAGCCTAAGGAAAATAAAGCTGGCCTTAGAAGCAAAATTTGGATCTGACTCTAAGAGGCCTGTTCCCAAGCAGAATTTCTGTTGCCCTCACATTCCAAAGGCTGATGACCCAGCTGCAGCAGGAGGCAAACTGGGTTTGGTGCTTGCCCCGGTGAGTCGGAAAGCCAGTGGACAGCAAACACCCTCCTCTATCGTTCCCACCGGCCAGACTGCTGCTGGCTTCTCATTTGCCTTCTGCTGGTTTTAGATTGAAAAGAATTTACCCCTAGGAAATAGATGCAACGATCATCAGCTTTCATTAACTGTGGCAGAAGAAATATTTTTTACACATAAAGTTGTATGAAAATTTGATTTTTCAGCTCAATGGCTGAACTAATTTTTTTTTGTTATTATTATGACTTGGGTCGAACTGAAGCGAATGCCTTTGGATTCCGTAGTGAGATAGAAAATAGAAACAGGAGTCAGAAAAAAATCCTTTCTTTTTCTCTGATTTAACCTTTCTTTTTACTGTTGGTGTTTAAAAATGTAGGCAAATTTTGAAACAGAGTTTTTTAACAATGAAAAATCAAGATGCTTTCCTTTAAAAATCATTCCATTAAAGAAAGATCACTGCAAAACTGTATTTTTCAATCAAATAAACTATTTCTTGAACCCATTTCAGCATTAAAGCTTCAGGACAATTGAGTAAAGACCTGAGTTTGCAAAGGCATAAAATCATTGGGTTTCTCTCTAACTTAGAACTACTTTTTATCTTTAAATTAAGCACGTATTCAGATGCCTTTCCGTATGGGGAAAACATACCCACCACATCTCAGCACAGACCTTTGAAAATTTGATTTAAAAGATTAGTTAATAAAATTCTGCAAGATACCGCTCCCTCTCTTAAGTCATCAAGCGACGGTCGGTACCAATTTTGGGTAGTCTTTTGACCTGACACAGCGTAGCACAGCACCTTCTCTGTTATTTGATAAGTAAAGGTAACGCTGTGAAACACGTGGCTAATTTTACCAGCAAGGTGGCAACAATTCAGTGTGTGATATGTGAGGGCAAAGCACAGGCAGTTCATTTGGGTAATTTCTTAGCCTTCTGGCTTCTGCAGTGTTTCTTTAGGGGGCACTGAATATGAGTGATTGAGTGAGAGAGAGTACGACAGAATTAGCACACACTGGATCTTTTGACCAAGGGGAAAAAAAACCCCAAAACAAAACAGTCTAATGTTGGTCTAGGGGCACGCTCCCTTAGGATTTGGGAAAGAAAAACACCAAACCACGTTAGTTTGGTGCACCTCGAGCAGCGCAGCGCATTCAATTAAAATCCATTTCAACAAAATAAAAAGACATTTAATCTTGGATCAAAAGTGACTACAAAATAGCAGGCAGCACCACCCAGCCCCAGCGGCGGTGGCATTTCCAAGGCAAATTCAACTTGCTGATACTGTACCATGAAATGTCCTTCTAAGAAATTGCTGGCAATTCCCTCTGAGTTTCCAGCGCTGCCTGCAAAAGGTGCGTCTCAACGAAAGCACACGGGTACCTCCTCAGAGTCACCCCGTGGTGCCACGGAGAACTTTCCAGTTAGTTTGTGCAAAGGGTGTGTTCATGCTTGCCATACAACACGTAAATACAGGTAAATTGCTCTGCTCTTTTACTATTTTCCCCTTTTCTTTCCTTTTCCTTTTTTTTTTTTTTTATTCTATTGCGCTCTACAACTACCTGAAAGGAGGTTGTAGCGAGGTGGGGGTCGGTCTCTTCTCCCAAGTAACAAGCGATAGGACGAGAGGAAATGGCCTCAAGTTGCGCCAAGGGAGGTTTAGATTGGACATTAGGAAAAACTTCTTTACTGAAAGAGTGGTCAGGCCTTGGAACAGGCTGCCCAGGGAAGTGGTGGAGTCACCATCCCTGGAAGTATTTAAAAGACATGTAGATGAGGCGCTTAGGGACACGGTTTAGTGGGCATGGTGGGGTTGGGTTGACGGTTGGACTTGATGATCTTAGAGGTCTTTTCCAACCTTTATGATTCTATGATTCTATGATTCTATTAATTCTTGTTTCGGAATCAATGTGTTCCGCTGTCTGTATGGCAAAGTCCACTTTTTTCTCTAAAATAATAAGTACAAGGAGAAACAATATCCAATTTTAACACCAATGTCTTGCAGAATGCCTGTCTTACAAACCTTTATGTGCCTTAACAAGATCTGTTTGCTGTGCTGGGAAAATTAAAGCCCTGATTTTCAGCTCACCCCTTCCCTTTGCACCTGCCCTTCTGTGATATCTAATTACTAAGCTGTCCTTCAAGGAGTTACATTTCCAAGGCTATGGTTTCTCTGCAGTGATAACGGGCACATCCCCATCACCCTTGGAGCAGCTCGCTTGGGTGGGAAGAGAAATAGTGCATAGAGTGTGGCCTCCCTTCTCCACCACCTTCCTGGACAAGGTGCTCTCCATGCCCTTGACTTGAGGTGGTCACGTTGCCTTGGTGTCCTTCACCCCCAGCAGGCACCTGGCGGTTGGAGGAGCCTCTGGGATTGTCAGATATTAGGGTTAGTCAGACCCAGACACAGTACTTCTTGGGTTGCAACTCTGGATTTAGTCCACAGAGGTTCTCTCTGAGTGGGTAACCTCTTCACTAAATCCATCCCAAGATGTTTTCATTAATGCAATACAGCCTGTGGGCTTTTAGGGCTTAGCTTCCAGAAGGGCTGAGCATCCGGGGTTCCTACTTACCTTAGATTGAAGCCACACCAATAATCTGTAAATGTGGCCCTAGCACCAGCTCCACTGATCTCTGGAGCGTGCGGTGGAGCTCAGAGGAGCAGAGTCACCGCAGTGCAGCCTCACTGCTCAAAGCTGCGTACTTTATTTTAACGAGGGTGAACCATGCTTCTCTCCAGCCCCACAGCCAGGGTCCTCCTTGCATGCGAGCTCGAGTTCCTGACTCACTACCAGGGGGGCATAAAAAAGTATTTAAAGATAATTTATTCTTGCTGAGCAACAATAGCTATAGTTAATCTCTTATATTAAAAACTTTAATGACTTAGGGGACTTATGAAACCATCGGAGCCTGTTTAATGAGTGCCAGCTCTGGCCCACACTTTTCAAAGCTTAAATCTTTAATAGAGCAGAAAAGAAATTCACAACAATTTTTGGGGGGACTGTACTAAAATTTATGGAGCTGTTTGGTTTCCAGGACTTCTGTTCCTGCTGGGCAATGCTCTGATGATGTATTACGGTAACATGTCATCAGGGCAATGGAGCTTCATGATGCATTACAGCAATAAGTCGTTTGTAATACATCATCGGAGCAGCTGCTGCCCCAGATTGGGAGTCTCAAACAAAAATTAGGCAAGCAATTCAATGCGCACCAAAGATGCTTTCTTCCTTTCTCTCTTTCCTTCCCTTTCTCCAGGTCCTTCTCTTCTTCTTGCTCCCAATCTCGCCCCGCCAATAGCAATTTACTGGTAATTTATTCATTCTGGCTCTCCCATGAAAATTCCTTTCTGGTGGAACCAATCGAGCACAATGCTCTGCACCCCAGGAACGCCCCGCGAGGAAGATGAGGATGACTGTAATGAATTAGATGTGTAATTCCTTCAGACTGATAGCCCAGGTCTGACAGCGACCGGCACCAGATGTTTAAGGGAGACAGCTCACGACAGTGAGTTGTAGGGTGTAGGGCAATGTAGGTCCTATTTTGCTATTACTAATTAAGAGTTAATAGCTAAGCTCCCCTTTAGTTGCGCCCTGTTTTTAGTTCTCATATTTTTGTTCTGTTAACGATATTAACAATTCTCACTAATCCATGGAAATATCCAAAATAACTTAATAAACTGGGCTAAGTTCTCAGCTAATATAATGACTGATCTCAGGAGTCTTTAGCAAAAGGCTCCATCACCTTCCTCGCCTTTACTCGAAAGCTGAACAGGTTCCGGTGCCAGAGCACAGGTTAGGAAACGAGTTACTGGAAGTGTCCCGGTAGCAATAGCAGCCTGTGGCATCCCGAGCCCCATAATCTTGCATTTGCCTTTCCAAGCTTTTCCCGTCTATTGTGCTTGACTTGGCCTTTTCACATGTGGCAAACAGACCTCTGGAAACTCATCAAATACACTGAAACCCCTTTTTTTTTCAGCCTTGAAAACTCATTTCACTCTGTTCCTCTTCTGCTGTTTTCTTTAGAGAGGGGGCCCAGGTGAAATGTTTCAGACCTGACTCTCGCTGTTTCCCAAGCTCGAAGGTGCTCGGGCTTGGCAGCGCAGCCAGGGCGATGTTTCCGTACATGACAGAGGGAAAGAACAATTGGGACCAGATGTAGCCCCTGATAGGGTGCCTGGGTATTGGAGCTAGGATTAGGACTTTGCTCTAGAGCTATCTGCTGTTCTCTTCAGTGGAGGTTGGCTCAGGAGATAATATAATGTTCAGTGGGGAACCACTGGATATACTGTCCATATGCACACACTGCAGAGTTTGTTGTGTTTCAAGGGATTGTTTTGATTTTTGGGGTGTTTTTTTTTTCAGTACTCCTTTAGCGTCTAATGCCCTGCACTTATTAAATCACGCAGCACAGCGGAAAGAAAGAGAGGAAAATCACATCCATGGGTTGTTACAATGCATGAGGCATAACCAAGTGCTTCAAATCCCTGAGGGGATTACTTCGAAATCACCAGGCCACCTGGAGTTTCATTATGGTTCTTACAAACAGGCTTTTAGCAAGAAGGATGAGGTGGGGGGAGAAGGGGGTCTTCTATTTAAGCACTGAAAAGAGATAAAGTTCAGAGAGCTGAACAATGGTTTCCAATGGGCTCAGCCGAGTCAGCTGAGACCAGGGACTGGAAAGGATTAATCAGAGCGAAAAATGTCAGCTTACAACAAAATCTTCAGCAAAGTGTCCAAGCCACAGAGCTCAGCGGAGACCAGAGTTAGTCATTCTCTAATCACGTACTACTTTTTCCCTTGCTTAGTCTGTGAGTCAAGAGTTTGTGTTTGAATCCAAGTCGTCTTTGCTGTATCTGTGCCACAAGCTGTTCCATGGCCCTTAAGTCCCATCTGCAGGAGAGCCCCTCTCTTGCTCCCATGTATTTCCTGGCCCATTGGTTACCCCAGGCGACCTCCCCTGTCACATCTTCTGCTTTTGGTTAATTACGTGGTACCTATGTCTACAGAAGCATATTGCATCTTTGGATAACTAGGATGGAGGAGTATGTTGCTTTAGTCTTTAAGAATACATTCAAAAACTCCACTGCAAACTCTAGGTGGTAAATTGTAAGCACGGTGCAGGGTTGGGAGGCTGACCTCGCTCACTTGAAGGAAAGGCACTGTTCAGCACAGAGCGCTGAGTGACACGAGCACTCCAGATTTTTCGGACTGATGCAAAGCAAAGGTTCCATCATTGCAGTCAATATGGACAGAATTTGCTTTAACATACTGTCCTGCTGCGATTTATTTTATTCCAGAAACAGCTACAATCCATGTGATGAACAAGAACCTGTTTCTTCTTTATGCTCTAAAAATAGAGAAAGAGAACACAACAGTCTTTGCTCCCCATAAAAATCCATTCCAAATGCAAGAGACAAGTTGAGGACAGTATGGCGAGGTGGGGGCAGGGGAGAGGCAGACTGCTAGCCATGGTCAGGCAGATAACAGCAGGTTCACTGCTCCTCTCCCTCTGGTCGTAGTACTTCATATTTGCATTATGGTTTATACCATTTGTAAGACATCACTGCAGTAACATGCACAATATCCTTAACTCCAAGCCTATTCTTTATGTCCTGAAATTTGCTGTGACTTTTCTCTGAGTTCAGTAAAATACTTTTGTCTGAAAGCAGCTTTTTGCGTAGATCAAAACCTGCCCTTGTTCTAGGTCAAGTATTTCTTTTCCTTAACAATGGGATGATCCTACTGATATCCAAATGCTTTGTTCTGCTTTTACCTAGAAAAGAATTAAATTCCCCGCTTTTTCCTTAAAAGCTCAGCTACAAATGGGGCACAAAAACCCTGCTAAACAAACAGCAGAGTGGCACTTTCACTGGAGGCCATCACGACACGGAGCTGGAGAACTTTCTACCCACAGCTCCCGGGGACCTGTTTTCAAAATAGTGTACGTAACGTGTGTTCACAAGGACCTTTTATAGCTCTGCTGTCCTGTGCAGCAGGGAGCCGAGGTTCCTGCAGCTGGTTAACGAGAAGCTTAGTCACTAGAGAATGCTTTCTGCAGGATCGTTTTCTGTGATATACTGAGCTATGAAAGGGGAGATTTGGAGTCATTTTTACTCCATTAAATGTAGGGGACTCCGTTAAATGTGTAGGGGACTCCATTAAATATGTAGGAGTTTGGACAATCAAATATTGTCAGGCTTTGATTTTACACCTCAAGGCAACTATCACTATGATTGCAGTCTCGTAGATTTGTGTAACATCTACAATTAGGCATGAAAATGTAGCTGGTCACCTGCACACCATTGCCACGACTGCATGTGAAATTATGGTTATTAAGGAAGATATCTTAACTTCTCTGAAGTTGGCAGGATTTCTGTGCTCCACTTATAGGGGCCCAGGATTTCAAGAATGCCATGGTGAAAGTTGTACTTTTTGTCTGTAAGAGGTCTTCCCAAAATCAAATTCCCTGAATTCACAACTGGATATCAGTTCTTTTAGTCTGAGACTACAAAAGTGCATCAGTTGCTCAAGTGATGTAAATCTATGCAAAATATATTTTTTTTAAGAGACATCCTCTGTACTTCTCCAGATAGATGCATGTGGAGGTTTTTTTATTTCTTAAAGTGTGGGGGGTTTATTTCTTAAAGTTAGGGGAGTGAGTAGAGCTCAGGCTCTTAAAGTACTGAGGGTGAACAGAGCTATTAGGAGTACTGGTATCCAAATGCATAGATGACAAAAGTTGAGGGTTGATTAGATCTGAATGACAACCAGCAGTTTTGACTGGATCTTCCTCCCCTTTGAAACAGTTTTGCCACCTTTGTAAATTTATTTTATTCATGCTTCAAAAATTTCTAACATACATCTTTAGAAGAAAAAGTGAATATATTAAACCTCTTCACCCTTGAACTCCTCCAGTACTTCTCCACTCATTACTCTTTCACATAAACACATAATGCTAGGACTCCTGGAAGAACATAAGGTACTTTTTGGTAATATTTTGCAAAATTGCAATAAGGAATCAGCAGGTATAATCTTCTGGCCTACATTAAGAAAACAAATAACTGGCTACAAGGATTGTCTTGAACGTCACTTTCGATTAGAGTTAATCCTAGGTGGTGAAAGGAGGGATGACGCATCTGTAAGATATGCTGGCACTATTCTCAGGCTTTGCAAGAATAATTCAGGATTTCCAGTTTAGGAGTCTTTGTAGGAATCTTTTATATACTAGACTTATAAATATGACTTATAAATATATACAGTACCTCTTACGTACTCTTTTAAATATCCTGTCACTTTTACAAAATGTTTGCTTGCAGACCTAGAAAAGAAATCCTAAAAGGATAAAAGGGATTGCATGGGATATCTTCAGCTAGCAAGATAATGCAGGTGAAAAAATGTACAGAAGCTGAGGATCGAGAGCTGGAGAGTGCATTTCTTCTCTCTCTGGATTGTTCCTTCATAACCATTAAGGATTTTTATTCCCCTGTACTTTTGGTAGCGTTGGTTGAAGTGGGGATTCCTGAACACCACCCTGGCAATGCTGGAGTCCTGTTATGCCTCTAATCTGCAACATTTCACCTCCTTGGAAATGAGTGTCAGAAGTGTGAAACAGCACATACTAGTCCATGCTGACTAATTCCTATTACACAGACAGAGGACTGAGGCCAGGCAGGAGTTTAGGAATTCAAATTCAGGGAACCCTCAGGTGACTACAGTATCCTTTTTCCTCCATCTCAACCTTTTTCATGTTAGTGAGGATAAAAAGTATGCCATCAAATGCCTTTACTGTGGGTACTGGAATTAAAATCCCTTGTCACAAACTTTCAACTGGATGCCAGTTTGAAACTGTTAGGAAAAAACCTAACCTAAAAATCTACTTACGCATTTGTTCTGTCACTCTGTTAAAAAAGAACAGCTGAACAAATTATCAACATTTTGTGAGGATTAGGAAAATTGATACAGGCTGACTCACTGCATGCCTATATAACCCGAAGTAATGTTAAAACCCAGGAAATGAGACTGGGACTGGAAAGGCTGAGAGAATTATTGTATTATTGTAGCATCCTATAATGCCAGATTATTGGACTCAGTTTTCCACTGCCCATTTACGCCCTTGTAAATGTTGGAACATTCTTGCGCCAACCTGATCAACATTTATTCTTGTGATGCATTGATGTTTCCCTCCAAGAGCTTCATTATTCTACGAAAGCACCACTTTCATGAAATAATTAATTCAATTTAAGCTCCATATGCTAAAAACCAGAAATGGATTAAAAATTAGACCATCATTACAGGCTGAGTGATATTAAACTATATTTAATAAAAAGCAATGGATAATAAGATCTTTTATCCCTGTCAGGAAATTTAGGAGCTAGTAAAAGTGATCTTTACATTAAGAAGTTCAAGGAGGGAGGAAAAATTCCAAAATATGTGCAAAAAAATGTGTTTAACACTAAGGAGGGAGCAGGTATTTTCCATATATTTACATCTGAAGGAAAGAAAAGGTATGGATTGCCAGTTCTCAGTGTTAACTCACAGTGTTTGAAGGGATGGTATTTATATCTGTATCTTGTTCAAAGTAGGGAATTACGGCCCAGAATTTTGCCTTTGTTTCTACTGCTCTGTACACATGCCTATACTAGAAGAGATACAGCAGCCTTCAGCAAGCTTCTTCCTGCTAATAGGGTTATATTCAGTACAACCCAAGCTGCTGGAAAAGTCTCGCCTCAATGCCAGTTTTCAATATTAGAGACATTATTCTAATTAGAGGGGAATCTGACCTGCAGACGTCACTTTGGAGGCTGTGAATTCTGCCAGCTCTTTTTACATCTGGGATATTTGACCCAGCTCACGAAAATCTCAACCTGCCTTCGCCTCGTCGGTGGAAGGAGCAGACTCTGCATCCCTCCTGCCCTATTCCCTGAGGCCAGGACTTTCATTTTAGCCCCAGCGCTGGGTGAATAATCGATAAAACTGTGCTACGTCTCGCTGGGACGGAGGAAGCGTGGTGCAGTCAGCTGTTTCCCTGGCTTTGATCGTCCCCCGGGAGCCCTCGGGCAGCCCCCGGACCCCCGCACGCACACCAGCAGCTCCACCGAGCCCTTTGTGGACATTGTGCATGGGGAAGGGATCACCTGTCAAAGTGAATGGCTGCAACCTTTCCCTGACCATGGGAGGCCTTTTGATGCAGCGGGTGTTGATAATTAGGGCCTAATTGAGTGATTAACAGCCCCAGCAGCTCATGTCTTTAAGGGTATGTGAGGAGCATGGGTGGGGTTTCCCTGCAGGTCCCAGGTCCAAGCCTCTGAAGATGCATTTTTCCAGCTCTGGCAGGATCATCGGCCGTGGCTCCGGGTTGGGCTCCCTCTCAGATGAGGCTGTACACGATCTTCATCAGAAATGTGCAGAGCCAGCAAAATCATAGAAGGTGATTACATTTTCTCACGAGTGCTATAATCACTTTCTCTAAACCTCTATTGATAATAACTGTTGCAGGAATAGGCTCCCATTTGCCAAGACACATGGTCTCTGCAGGCAATGAAAATCTCTCTAGATATACTGAACTTAATTAACTGAGTTTGAAGAGCCTATTAAGGCAATATTAAAAGAAGCCTATCTCAGCAGGTCCTCACAGTGGGGAGACGCAGCAGAGCTTTCAATTTAAGACTTATTGCAAAGATATCCTGCTGCCCAGCTCCATGGTCTGCCTGGGAGCTGTTTAATAGATGGTTTGGGAGCAGGGTAAAAGGGTTTACAAAGAGAGCCGGGTAAGTGGTGGGTATATCAAAGGAAATCAACCTGTAATATATTATATGCTCACTTTGTTGATAGGGGGGGCAAAAGGTATATAAATGGGGAGGTTATTCAGCACTGAATGAAACAAATGACAGTGTGGATGTGTTTTAAAAATTTAAAATAGGACTTAGGGAATCCAAAGATAAGCTTTTCCTGAATAATTTTGGCATACTGCAGTGCAGTGGTAGTAAGTAGCTTCTTGCTAAAAAGTGCAAACTTCTCACATAAAATCAAAGAAATGCTTCCTGCATCTCCTACTTTCTTCTTTTCCTTCCTCATACATAAGTTAGTGACTAGTTTTGGATCCCTCTTTACTTCTCAAGAAAAATAAGTGTTGGCACCAGTCTGAACGTCGTTAGTGGATTATGTTCCCGGCTATAGGAGAATAGAACAAAGATTAAAAAGTTGTCTATTGCCTGACTGATGAATAAGGAACTCTGTCCTGCAAACAGAGGTTCCCTCAAGCCACTATTTATTATAAGCTGCTGAATTACGAAACTACAGTAAAAATAACAAAAAAAAAAAAAGTGTTGATTTTGACTTACTCAGTACAACCTGCAAATGGAATGGTATGAAAGGTTAAATGTAATAACATCACTAACAATAATTCCTATTTTTTATAAAGCATTTTCTTAATTTAGAGGGCTGTCCAACCAGTACGTGCAACATTGTGAAACCAGTATTTGCATTAAATTGAATGGTATGGAGTTGAAGACAATGTGAATTAAAACCTTTAGACCCAGGGGAATGCTGCTGGCCAGCCCAAGGCCCAGCTCTTGACATCAATGGACTTTATTCAAGTGTTTATTGAGATGGGAAGCTCGGTTTTAGTTCTGATGGTTGTAGAAAGAAGCTTGAAAATATGACCTGAGTTGACTCAGTTAATAAGGGGGTGGGTGGGACGGGAAACTTCATGTTGTTATGATATAAAATCCCAGAGGTTTTAATTGAAACAAATGGTCTGTTTAGGGGGGTTGGTGTGGTAATGGAAGATTTCTATCTCCACTTGGAGCTGAATAGTCCTACCTATCCACTGGTAGGTAGGTGGACGCTTAAGGTTTGAATTGATGTTCACTAGAGCATCTGCCATGAGACTGCTCAGGACATGTACTGAGCCTAAAAGATATGGCTCATCTCATGTTTGCATGACTGTGGGGACCCTGTAAGAAAAGTCTAAAAAGTGCTATTCTCTTTAGAAACTTGTAAAATTAATTCTTCTAATTCATTGAAGTAATCATTGGATGGGGGTAATGGATGGTAACTTCTGCTTCAGCCCCATCAGCCACTACAGCTCCTCAGTTTTTGCTGGAGCAGCAGCTGCCTGGGCAGAAGGGAATAACTGCCCCCGTTTGCCCTGCAAATAAGAGGGAAGAAATTCAGCTTCCCAGATTAGATTTCTTAGGCTGACAAATTATTTTTTTATTCTGCATGAGAGGGAAATAAAAAGACAGTCTTCTCCATGTGCCAAACTCTACCACCTTTGCTTACGATGCATTTAAGAACCCCAAGTGAACGGGGCTTCCTTGGGGGAAGCTGTGGTGTGAGCAACACCAGCAAAAGCTGCACAGGCTGGATCGAATGAGAGCAAGCACTTCCAGAGTGCCCTAACTCTTATATTCCCAATTAGAACGAAACCAAAATTATTATTTGCATGAATAATGTACCATGCATGTGTTTACACTGCAGTTGTTCCTAATGTTTTATTTTTATACAAAATAACAAGGGACTGTAAAGCCCAGAATCCCTAGCCAGTTTATTGCAGTAGCTGAATTAAAAATAGAAGATCCTATTGAAGAATGTCTATTCAGTGCAGCTGAAGTATAATTGTGTGTGGCTTCAGTTTGTTTGGCATAGGAAAACCCGGTGTAACTTGAGAATTCATTACGAGAAAAGTACAGGACTCCTGCCATCTTCTAATGGCCTTCTTACAGCTTTAAATGCAAAATTTACAAGGAAAGTCTTAAAGAAATGACAGGAAAATCTGAGAAGATAACGAAACCGGACAGGGAAATTAATAGAAGCCTTGGGTTCTCTAATCCACAGTGATGAATATCTTTTAGATCCATGATCCTTGGTTTCCACTGGAATTGATAAACTACCAAATGTGGCTTCTCTGCTTTAAATCAATACAAAAAAATCTTAGTTGGCCTTGCTGGCCTATCTGTCATCTCATTTCTAGCAGAAGGTTAGACATAATGCTTACTAGCTGCAACAGTAAGGTAGACTATTTTTTCCAGTTGTATTTGAATTTCTTTTTTATTTTAATTCTGTTATACCCAGCAGATGATGGTGTGACCAGCGTTTGAGATGCTAATCATTTTCAGCACGTTGCCAAAGCCGAGAGGTTTAATGATGTCTTGCCAAATTTTTAAGAATATCCACCCCTTAAGTATCAGTTGTCTTTACGGTATCTCGGGTCGGGCACCACAAATTAGTTACTACTTTAGAAACTCTTGGCTGTCTGCTGGAGTTCAGGCAGTTCGTATGAACCACACAGGCGTATGGAGAGGGATGCATGTTGCTAGGTTCATTTCTTGCAGATGTGGAAACTGAGCCACGGGGAAGGGGAGTCCTCTTCAGCTGGGGACTGACCTCTTCCAGGCACAAGTGCGTTGATGAAGATGCTCCTGGGCACTGCCTCCGGGCTGGCCCTTGTCTTCCCCAGCACAACTGCTTGTGTGAGCATTCCCCAGCCTCTTCCAGTAAAAATGACCCTGAAAATATCAGTGAAAGAAGGGTGTATTTCTACAAGCAGCTTTTGTGACAGAAAATGGTCGCTGTTGGCAGGGAAGGAGGAGGAGGCAGGTGGGGGAATTAATCCGTTCACACACAACCTCAGAGCTGCCCCTCCTGGGATGTATGGTTTCTTGGTGTCTTATCTTTTGGTTTCTTTGTAGTCACCAGACAACTTAGTCTGGGATTAGCAGGACCCAGAAGGTTCCCAGGATTAGATTATTTGGGAAGCCCTCCCCTTTTAGAGGTGATGGCTTGTTTATATTCTCAGGGCACAGAATCAGTTGGGGTTTTTTTTTCTAGTGAATAACATCGTTTTATTCTTTTCTTGTTACTCGTTTATCTGCAGCACTGGACTATAAACATTATTGCTTCACTAATGCTCAATAGCAATGTATAGGCTCTGAGCTTTACTAGAAGTCTGTCCCTTTTGCAGTTTTTAAAAAAAAAAAGTTAGAAAATTTGTGGGGAAAGTCAAATAGGGAAAATGGAAATGATGTCACATTGCTGCTTAACTGTAAAACAAGAAGTAGAGGTATGAAACAATTTAGATGAGTGCTGCATTGCAAGCATAATTCTCTGATCTTTCAGACTTCTAATTATTGATGAGTTGTCTTTAAATGCAGTTTGTAGGATAGAGGTATCTCCAGACTTAAAATACAAATTTCTTTTGCCGTGAATATTATTTACCGTAAATGCACCCTTACCTTGCTTTAACCTTCAGTGCTAGAAGTATACAGTTATGTGATAAAATGTGGTGGGCTTGCAGGGCTGCTCTTAAGTAGAATCTCTGAACAGTCGTCATTGCAAGCTGGGTTTCTGTTTCAATTCTTACTTTTAAATGTGCCGCCTTTTCTTTGGGGAGAGCAAAAAAAAAAAACCACAGCCACCCCCTGACCATGCCTTCCTGGGTTTTTCCTCCATGCTCCCTTCCTCCATTTAGCTGCAGTCTATTTTCCTTCACACTTATCTGACATCATGGAAATTCAATTGATGCCAATAATTTATTATGGTATACGTGGGAGACGTAGGTGTTTCTGTCATTAGAGCATTAGATCGCTTTCCCAGTTCGCTCTCAGAAGCAGCACTGCAGCAAACCCAGCGTGTCTGCCAGCTCCTGCGCCTTCCAAGCTCGCTGCGGAGCGAGAGTTACAAAGCCATCCTCAAACTCGCATCTCACGTAGCTGGCATGGCTTAACACTCTTCTTGCTTCTTGAAGGGCTGTCACTCATTAATATTTAGATCTCTGTTCCATAGTAATTATTTCTCCCAGATCCCTTCACAGGAGGAGAACTTGCTAGTTTGGAAAACGAACGTGTCATGATGAGCTTGTGTAAATATATCTTTCATTGTATGAAATAAGCCCATAATTCAGACATACGTTGTGTTTATTTTTGAACATGGGTTTTTGTCAGGGAATGTGCAGCTCGACCTTACACTCAACAGGAAAATGTTTATCCAAAGAGTTAATGCAGATGAGTAATCCGGGACGCTCCTGCCAGTTCTCGGGTGGTGGGATTCCCGTAAACAGCTAGACACTTTGAACTTATGGGTTTTACTTTATGTCATACTCCAACCACTAAAACAACACGCCACCATGGAGTTCTTCCCTGTTAAACCAAAACACAGATTAAGCCATGGAAACTTAAGCTGAGAGTATCATTTTGGGGGACCTTCTGTTGATCATCATGTCCTCTTTAATTCACTCTGTCTCGAGACAGGCGGAGAAGCGTCATTTATGTAGTATGGTGGTTTATTACAACACTAGTAAAGCTGTCCTGGGTCTATGTGATACCTATGCCTTATGTTGAAGGCATAATTGAAGACGTGAAAATGAGGGAGAATAGATCTTGGGGCTAACATTTGTGTGCATAAATTTCTTCCTGGTTCCTTTCACCCAAATTTAATCTTGAACTGGTTATTCTTTATCTCCCTGCTTCCAGTTTCCCCCCTCCCTCTGAAATGCCTACTCTGAGGGACCAGGTACTGGGCTGGTGGGATCACTGCTCTGACCCTACACAGTAATTTCAATGTCCGTACAGATCAGCATTCACCCTTTTTTATCTGTTAGTATCAATTATCAGTACTGCCAGAAAGTCACTTTTAAAACTTGATTTAATGAAACCATGTTCATTTGTTGCAGGATATACTTACGTGTGCAATAAATATTTCTCTTATGTCTAATTTTCAAGTTGGTCCTGAAAGCTCAGTTCTGCCCGGTTGTTAGTGCTAATCATGGACATGGACTTGATATGGGAACTGTATCAATAAGACTCTTGTAGATTTTCTGTGGATGTTACGCAGCTCAAATACTCTTGGATAATTGCTCAATATTAATACCATGCGGAGTTATTAGACTGAAGTATCCAAGAAATAATAAGAATAATATGCATCACATGTTAAGGACATTACATAATCGTTCTGTTACACTGGCGTGAGTCACTGTTAAAGTGCCCTGTATACCTTTCAGGGTGGATTAAGGATACAAGCCACTGCGTATCATGAAGGCTGCTACAATGCTCCGTAATGTCTCTAAAATGTGCAATGTCTTTTGAAAAAAAAGATGAAAAATAGCCATTTGTCATACGCAGTAAATAACTTGGTCACTGGGGAGGTCAACAGCTAAAGGCTTAGATCCAGGTTGTGGATTAATGACCTGCAAAATACCAGCTTAAAAATAGGCTCTTCTTCCACTTAAAGACATGCAATAATGAAGCATCTCCTACCATTCCTTAGCCAAGTTTCAGACAGAAAAATGGGGTTTACACTGGATGCACAGAGCTGAGTTAAGCAGTGATATAATGAACACTATGTAAATCAAGGGCTAGTGGCACTACACCCTGTTTCTTATGTTGTCAGGATGTGGCACGCAGGACCAGAAACATCCAGGAGTCGTTCTTTATGTCAGAAACAATTGTGAGTGAAAAGGTTGAGATGCGCGTGCTTGCTCATGTTGTGTTTACGTTGGTCCAACATCCGATGACAAGTCATAAATGTCCCCACAGTGGACAAATTTCCATTGCGGAAGGGGAATATTTATTATGAGATTAAAAGGTATAGAATGGTGAAAGGGAAGGCAGAAAACCAACCTGTCCTGCTCTGAGAGGATCGATGAGGTGACTTAGTCCTTCATGCTTTGTGTTGTAACGTCCTTGTATGTGTGCCCACGACTAATGGACTGGGCTGGGCTGCTTGGAGTAATTTTTCAGAGAATTTGGTGTCTTCAAGTTTGCCAGGATGGTTTTGCAATATGTTAGGAGGCCCTGAATTTAAAAAGAAAAAAAATAAAATAAAAAAATCCTGTTCTAGGTCTGCTTCTTTTGCATGCCTTTGTAATGAGGTTAGAAGCCATGATTAAAGGGACTATTTCATGCCTCAAATAGGTAAAAGTGGAGGCAAACGGTGCGCAAAGCTCTAAAGAGATCTCCTTTAATATAAAGTGACTAAAGGATGAAGCATATTTTGCCTTGCATGGCCCTGCAGATATGTCTCTATAACCTAACCGGGCTGATAGCTCTGGGAATCTTAATACAATAAAACATGGCTCAAGACCATTCAGTAGCTGTGAGCTGGTATCAGATATTTTGAACTCATGATCATCTGTAGAAACAAGAGTTCCTGTATGTTGACTATCCAGAATCACAGCATTTTCTTCAAATGGAGCAATTGAGCTTGTCTGTCGGCAGGGCTGTTTTCTCCTTCTTTTTGCCTTGCGTTCCTGTTTCCTTCAAACCAAGCAAAAAAAAAAAAAAAAAATTAAGGTGGGGAACTGTCTAGCAGACCAAGCTCTGCTACTTTTTTATCCTGCGTAGTACAGGACAGATGCTCTGTTTTTCAATCTGCAAAGAACAAAGCTTCCTCCTGGCTTCTTTATTTTATACAGGAGAGGCCACCCACAGCTCCAAACATGCCTACCGAGAGGAAAAATAAATGGCTAAGCTCCTTGCCAGACATGTATGTGCAGAGCATATCTGAGAGGAGGAACTGTTTGGAAGGAAACATTCCCATCCCACCCAGGTGCTGCCATCGGATGGGTCTGGGGGATCAGCAGGGAATGGCATGGAGAGTGTGCCGGGATGGTAGGTAACCATAAATCACCCCTGCCCAAGCAGGAGCAAGGGAGCATTCAGCAAGCCAGACCTGCACAGATGTTGAAGAAGGTAACTTGGGAAGCTTTCAACACAGGGATGCCAGCTCTCCTGCTTCACAGGAAGGCAAAAGTAAGCAGTGCTCTACTGGCTGGTGGCCACAATACCCAGTAAAGATCCCACCACCATCCTGAACCAGCAGGAGATTTTTCTTCTAAACAGCAGCAGAAAAGGGTGGTTGGACCTTTTCCAGGGATCAGAGAGTTTGGCTTGTAGTGATTACCTTCTTCAGGGTGCAAGCAGCAGAAAAGGGTGGTTGGACCTTTTGCAGGGATCAGAGAGTTTGGCTTGTAGTGGTTACCTTCTTCAGGGTGCAGTTGGGTGGTTGTGGGGTTGGCACAGGCATCGTGGGGAGGTATGAGCAAGCGCTGCCCCAGCACCGCTCGGTGACACTGCCGGCATGGGAGGTGTCTCCTCTCCTAGGCCTGTGGAAACCACTCGTCCATGAAACAGAAGAAGGAATGAAAATGAAGTGAGGAGCCAAATGTTTATCGTTTCCACCCAGTTAGCCCTTTCTTGAATGTCCCCTTCTCAGCTAGAGCAGAGGTAATCTGCGTGTCTGTAATGCAGTTTGTCATTTTGAGGCTAATTGCCACTATGAGTGGTTTGGGTTTTTTTTATTTTACATAATCGTTTTAAAACATGTAGAATACATGAGGTGGATGTTGGATTTGGAGGTTTCCCATGCCTGTTCGTGGAAAGTGCCTTCCTAATACAGCAAGGAACAAGAATCGGAGCAGGCTCCCTCTGAGGATGGTGTTGGCTTCGCAAGTCAGCTGAAATTTGAGAATCATGTTCAAAATTGTGAAACACACACGTGTTTTTTAAAGACTGTGTTTTCATGGCTTGCTTCTCTATACAGACTGAAAAATTGCTTTTCCTTTTAATGGAAAGTTGAGACCCACCTACAAAATGTCATTAAACCTGGGATGAAGTCAATGGAGCTGGCAGCACAGACACCCCATTGCTGCCTCTACCACCACATTTTTTTCTTTCAGTAAATGTTCAGCCGTGGGTAAAGTTTGTATCTGAGATTTGAGAGCAAAATTGCAACACTTACTTATCAGCCTAACTGCAGGCAGGAATTACTCGAAAACCTCGTGTTTCTACTTATTAGATGCGTGTATCACACGCTGTGTGATATTTGTAGTGATTTTAATCTATCTGTTATCAGCCTAACTGCAGGCAGGAATTACTTGAAAACCTCGTGTTTCTACTTATTAGATGTGTGTATCACACGCTATATGATATTTGTAGTGATTTTAATCTATCTATTGTTTAAGGCTTCCTCTAAACAAAGGCCAGATCCTGCGCTAGGTTAAACCGGTGTAGATCTGAAGAGGGCAGTGGAGCAATGTCAAAGCAAGTCAGCTGCAGATAGACCTAGAAACACTGAAGATGGGTACGTTTTGCATTGAAACAGGGTACGTTCTGCATTGAAACAGGTTAATAGCGATGGGCAAAGGAAAAAAATGAGTGCACGTTCTGCTTAATTAATCTGGCAAATAACGTGCACGAAACTAAGTCTTGGAGAAGGGGCTGAATGAGTTCCCAGAGGAGCGAGTGGGTCTGGGGAGCGGGTGCACAGGCTGGGGGGATTCGACAGAAACGGCGGCTCATCATGTTCAGCGCTGCTGCTGCTGCGAACACCCCTGTTCCCAGACTGTTTGTTTTTCCTTCCATTCCTCTCTCCTTATATCCCAGGAGAAGCAAGCGCTGTATTTCAGCGTTTCATCCCTATGATGAGCTACCGTGTAGTTAACTGGCAGCCTGATAGCAGCTTAGTGCCAGAGATCAATAGGTTGTTCCCTGTTTTCAAAAAGCTCCTTTTATTTTACCCTTACTGGTAATAACTAATATGAACACAGCTCATGTTGTGCGTTATAGTTTAAAAAAAAAAAAAAAAAAAATTTCGTGATTAAGGATCATGTCTTGATAGGTCTAATAAGTTACAATTAAAGCCACATGAAAGTGTGGGAGAGTGAAGCTAAATGAAATGTGGCACTCGGAGGTCCGTAAACGAGGTCTGTGTTATTCATACTCACATGAGGCTGTAAGCCAGTGTTCAACTTTGCATTTCAGGTTCGAACTAATGAAAACCTTAATGCAAACCTTGAGCTGAAGTGGCTTAGTTTCATCAAAACCATATTTTGTGTGCATGTTTTCCACCGTAAGTTAGACAAAATTCACACGAAGCCTTGTCCAGCCTGGTTCGAATGTGAACCCCAGCGAGCCTTTTCTAAGTCAAGCTAGGGATGATGTGCGTTGGGGAAAAAATCAACTCATAGTTGCAATACAAATAGGGGGGGAAAAAAGTTCATGTGCATGGAAGTTGTTACATGCATTTCTGTATCAGCATCTCACCGAACATGTAGTGGAGAAGAAAAAAGAAATCCACTTGGATTTTGGGTATGTTTCCGCAAGTTCCTGTTTACACAATGTTTTCTAAAATGCCACTCCCTTTAGCATGGAAAGTATTCATATAGGAAATAATTTAATTTGTTTTCATTTTGTTTATTTGTTTATGTTCCACTAACCACATATGTTTAAACTCTTTGAGATACTTGAAAAAACAGGATGTTTCTTTCTCCAGAGTTGCTCCTATTAATACATTTTCTTTCTCAGATGACGTCAGAATCATCTGTTTGTGGCGTAATGGAGATTGCTACAGCCGACTGGTAAACATTAAAATGTAGGTTTAAATCATGTCCAATTTTTTCTCAGCTAATATTGCTTCAAAGGAATTGGATGTGAGTCTCCTTAGAAATACTTTTTTCTTTTTTTTTTGTCTTGGAGGTGGTAGCGATAGCCCTGTTTGAGGCTATCCTAGTAAGAGACTCCCTCATGGAGTTATGTTTAAATCTTTTCTTTTGTTTTTAATAAAAGTGAGTATGTGAGAAGGTTTGCAGAACCAGACTATTGGATTTCTGGAGGTAAAAGGACTAAGGAAAAAAGGTCATTTTTTAAAAAATGTTGCAAAATATATAGGTTACAAAGAAAAAACAAGACAGAGGTTGATAAACTTAGCAAAAATCAGCATATGGAAATGCTGTTTTATTTTTGGAACCTACATACAGCTTCATTTCATTTGAGAGTTATTCACAGATCCTGTTCCTGAAACCACTCTGGCTTTGAAACACGCAAAGCCAAGGAGGCATCGGAGTGACCTCTCTTTCAGGGCATGTTGGACACGTCTGGCTCTGCTGGTGAGCGTGCCAGGGAAGGCACGGGTCCTGCGCCGCGGGAAGGCTGCGCCTCTCCGTGCCTACGACAGCAGAGGAGCAACGGGAGACCACCAGGCTCGCGTAAACCCCAGATAAAAATACGTCAATTTACACTTGAATGCACTTATTACAACTTTTCAAGTAATGTAATTTTAGAAGTGCCTTGGGTCCAAAAATATGACAATGCATTAAGCGCAAAATCAAACTGTGGAGGTTCATTTTATTTCCATTAAATTCCACCGTGAATATTGCAGAAGCTTTGGTTTTATTATTGCTAATTCCAAGCATAATAAATACGCTTCAGGATCTAGGCTGATTTATTATCATTTAAAACAGTATGATATTTGCAGCTTTTCATGAATTTACGAAATAATGTCTATTTCCAATTCCAGCCTTTCTTTTCATTTAACTTGCGAGACACCATCGGTATTAAAATCAGGTATTTAAAATATAATTACTTCCCCTGCATCATTAGATATATCTTAACTTACTCAAACTGAGGTTGTATGGGAAAGATTTGTTTTTTCTTGTCACCTTGTTAATCTGAAGATTTTCTTCAAAGGCAGTTAAAAATCATTGAACTGAACCGTTGAGTATTTTTCAGGTTTCAGAACCCTTTCCTTTTTATTGTCTTTACTTTTTTGTAAGTTCAGATAATGAAACTAGGTGGTCTTTTCATAATCACTTGCACTTTTTGTTTGTAGTTTGTACAAATCTAATACATTTTGTTCCTGTTAATAATAATTGATAAGTTACCAAATTAGAAATGGTATCAGCATCTAACCAAACCAAATGCAAACTTCTTTTAATCTGTCTTTATGTTATCAATCATACCAAAAGTAAATGGTCATTTTAGATTTTATACCAACTTCTTTGACTGATGTCAGGCCACTTTCTATACAAATAACAAATTCCAGCCCTAAACGCTGCAGGACTCCTCCCTTTTTGTACTGGGGATAGAAAAACGTACATAGATATTTACCAAAGGCACGTTCACCCAAAAGCTAAAGAAGAGGAATTCCCATAAGTCCATTTAGAAAAAGCGTTGACTTTTCTTTTAATCAGGCTAGTTGTAATGAAGTGAAATCTGAACTTAATGGCTTGGCCCAGAAAATCCCCAGCATGGCTCACAAAATTCAAGCTAACACCCAGACAAGTTTTGCTAGCAGGTTACTGAAAGACTGTTTGCTATTTTACACTAATCGGTTCAGTCTGAAAATAAACAAAGGGTTGATCAGTCAGAGCGGTCCCCAAACCTCTGACCTTCTGGTCTGGAGAAATGCACCGATAAACTGATGCTCAAACCCTTTGCCCAGCTCTCTTGAGGCTGATGTGGCTGCACGTGCAGAAGGGGATCAGCTATTCATGCTCTCGCATGCTGACCCCAGCATCTGGGGCACTGACTTTGTTGTTGTTATTAATATGAATTCAGTCCCGTAGCTTGTATACGACCTGATCCTGACACCGTTCATCTGCTCTGAAACACAGTGAGGGCACCTAACTTACCCAAGTCTCAGCATTTCAGGAGGAGCCTGACAGCCCGAAGAATTAACGGAGCAAAATGAGATAATACAGTAACCTGCGGCTTTTAGTCCTGAAGTGATACAAGGGGCCAGTTAGAGTTTAAATAAAGGATAAAACATTAAATCTTCAGGGGCTATTAACTATGTCATTTACTGAGAGACTCCTCTGATTGCAGCTTGCTTTGGTTTCTATTTCTGCATATTTGTCTTTGACTTGATTTCATGGTTTTCGTGATTTGCCCGCTGCGTGGAAGTTGTTTATGGAGATACGGAGTGGCATTGCTGTGTTACAAACATCACCCCATCAGCCTGGGACGGGCTCATGGAGAGCAACGCAGCTGGATTTCTCCAGAATTATGGGACTGTCTCCTATATAGTCCAAACTTTCAGCAGACCCTGAATTTTATCAGTTATATAGGGCTGGGATGAGCTGGGGCAGGAATTAAATCTTCGTCTCAGTAACAACTATTAAAAACTGAATATAAATCCCTCAGAGGGCAGCGACAGGAGAGCAATGTGGGCATTTCTCTTCAGTCTTAAAAGCACTTAGCATTAGATTAAAGTCCTGCCCTAAATAATTTCTGCCTCTGATTTATTCCTTGTAGTGGTTATGGGCTATGGGAAAACAATCCTCCTGCAAATTCCCATGTCCATCTCTCTTCAGCTTACTCTGGAAATGCAGATCTGGATTGTCTTCTCTCTTCCAGTTCAACAACTCATGGAGTTTTTTTTACTTAAATCTGTGTATTGATTTCAAACCCTTTTTTTATCACAGCTTATTTGTCCAGAATGGTTGGATAGATGATTTACTTTGGTGCTAGGCCAACAGGAATTTTTGAAAGTTGCTATGTTAATATATAAAATGAAATTATTCTCCTATTACCGAGAGTACAGACATAGGTTTCTCTTCCTCATTGTCACACTGGAGGGCATCATGCCCTTTATATTTTATTTTCTTTGGAGAGCTGCAGCAGTTCATAAGATGAGTCTTTGTGATGTTGGCTGCTTGCTATTTTTTTTTTTTATGAGAGTCTTTCAAGATTTTACTATTAGCAGTTAAAGCTTCCTAGAGAGCCATTTGCCTCTTGAAAATTTAGCAACATACCACACTGGGATAAGTGGCAGTGCCTCAGTCAAAGGAGGGACCAGACCTGTGAAGAAACACGAGGAGAGTCACACACCTGCAGCTAAATACACAGAAATGTATATAGGGATGTAAGTTTTAAACACCAGAAATAAGGCTAAGGTATTCTTCAGGACGTAAAGGTGACTGATTACTTGTGCATGAGACTGGTTTGTCACCTGTGCACTTGTTTGCAGAAAACCTTCCTGCTCGTGTGTACAACACTTACCCAGTGGTTTGAAATCCTTCTTTGCAATATATTTTGCTGAATCTCCCTTCTTTCGAGAATGCTGGTATAATTCTTTCAGATAGTCATTTTGCTCTTTATTTGCCAATTTTTATTCTGACCCTTTAATTTCATTTATTTTAATGTTTAAATTAAATTGTTTCCTACTGGATTGAATACTGGTGCTGCGGTTTGCATCCCAAGGACTACCCGAAGGCACGCAGTACAAAATGGTGTACGGACACTTAGAAGTTTGTCCTACATCCCTTTGGCCATGGAGACATTGATCACAAGGACTACTGGAACTAGAACAAGTGCCTTCAGGAAGGCAAGGAGGGGTGATCAAACTTACGGGTAATGCTCCAACTTGGCACCAAAATCCAACCAAACTAACACTTAAAGAGTAAAACAGGAGAAGGTGAAATAAATACCTTTTCAGAAATCTGTCCTCTAAACTGGCATCATAATGTTGGTTATTGATTAGCATCTCTGCAGGGCGGAGTAAAGACTGAGTGTTTTAAATTTGTATTTCTATCTCTTAATGTATTTTAAATCTTTGCAGACTTGCTTTTATTCCGAGTTTCTTCTCCGTGTGTAATGTTTTTAGTGTGGTTCTCCTGTTTATTGTAGTTTTCTGTGGGGAGCCCTGTGGACATGTTCAGCCGCTGTGACCCCCATCAGCGCCAACATCACCTGGACTTCACCAGGTATGCCCAAGTGCGTACAGACGCTGTCCGCTCATGCACACGCGCGCAGAGGTGAGAGGCAAGGTAGGATTTGGCTTTTAGAGGGTCTGAGCTGTCATTTGCATTTGTGAAACACAATTTCTGTTGGACTCCACCCCTTCTCCCTCCAAACCAGATGAAATATTTATTGGGTTGGAGTGTAAGGGCTCAGTGTTTCGTCTGCAGAGGAACAGGGGAGTCCTGGTTCTGACCAGAAATTTCTAAGACTTCTTTGTGGCTACTAAACGTTGGAGGAAAAACCACAAATTACCACTGCAGTGGGGCTGGGCCCTATGTCCTGGCTCCAGTGCTTCCCCATTCCCTTCCCCCTCTCCTCCCCTTTTAAAGTGCAATGCATCTGTGTCAATAAGTACCCCATGTATATGGCAAGGTGATATTTAATGTGCACGCAGTGTGTGCAAAATTAACCACTGACAGGGTGGGGGAGTGAGGGAAGAGCAGAGTTGTAATTACACAAAAAATTAAGCTATTACTGTGATTAAGACACTTCTTTAATATGTAGCTGAGGAACCTCCTTTCCCCCTAAACTAGTCACAATTCATCCCCTGTATGTCATTTTCTGGCTACTCTTAATTTTCTTTTTCCTTGCCACGCCTAATCCCTGTATTGCCTGGGGTAGTCCTACCTCGCTCTGCCCGTGGGTGAGGTGCTTCTGCCCCAGGGTGGCTGTGGCCCAGCTGGAAAGCCAAGTCCCTGCATCGCCCTGGGGGACACCAGTTCATTCCCCATCGCTTTGACCAGGTTTCTGGGGTCTTGGAAGCACTGAGCTCTTCCCAGCCTAGCATCCCCACATGTCTCAGTGTCAGTGTGTCTCATGTTGTCATCTTAACCTTCCCGTGAGATTGATTTAAAGATAGTTTTATGAATTTAATTAGTCCATAGGTGGAGTTGAGCATCCATACGATAATAGCATGATAGAAAAAGGATGAAAACAGGGAAATTTTGGCATATTCAATACCATCTGTATTGGAAATGGGAAAGTGAGGAAAACAGATGCAATTCATTATTATATAGTGGGGTGGGAAAGAAGAGTCCACCCACCCAACGTCTCCAAGAAGGAGGGTAGCAAGGATGGCAGAACAGGAGTTCAAAGATGCCCATTCGAAATAAAACTTTGCTGAGCAGCCTTCCCCTCCTCATCAACACATCCTTGAGTCACGATACTGTAAATAGCGTGAATTTTTGGGATGATTTAGAACCACTCAAAACTTTAAAATATGAACTATTGTGCTCCCACAAGCAACATTGCTTCCATTTCATCATATTACAGATGGCCCTATTTTACACTTCTTTCCAACATACTTTGTAAAGTAAAAATGCTATATTTGTGATTAATTGACAAAGATTTGGTAATATTTCCAGTAAAATTTTCAACAAACATGGCTTAAAAAAAGTCAATTGTTTATAGAAAAAGGAGTATTTCAACAATATATCATCACATTCAGAAAAATTATTTTCAGGAAAATGTCTTTTTTCAATAAAAATATTTTTCTTAGAAATAACATTGGTCAGCTCTAATAATGATATTGGGAGGGTTTGAAGTGACAATGAACAAACCATGAAAAATGGACAGAAGAAAAACACAGAATCACTCCAGTCCTGGACTGCTTCTTAGTTATATTGGAGACCTTCCAGGGCTTCCATTTTTCCACCAGTATTTAATGGGCTCTCTGTTTGCATTTATGTTTTCTTGATCTTTCAATCTGCAGAAATGGCTGCTTCTGGCAGGGATTTGTTAGCATCGGTCCCTTTGTCCCCTCTTTTGAGTGTGTGTGTGCCTCTTTTTTTCCTGAGGTGGTAGGAAGGAAACACCCTGATAGGAATGCGTAAAGGGTAAATACGAAAAAAGTTTGGAAATCAGGGGTTTCAGAGACTGTGTGAGACTCCATCAGTGGATTTAGCTTGTACACGCACTCCCTGGAAAAAGTCCCTGCCCCAGAGGGTTTATGCCAATTAAAATTTAAAAATGACATCAGTGAAATTAACCTAAATTTTGCTTGACCTGGAATTTAGGTCAGTTTAGATCATCGTCTTACCAGGGCTGTCTAAGATGCAAAACCACGCGGAGAGCTATAGAAACAGAACTGTGCTTCAGAGCAGAGGTAGTTCCTGCAAAGCCAGCAGAGAGGCAGCGACAGGATTGTGAGTGAGATGATCACCAGTACTCCTCTTGCTGCCCACGCACATGCTGCTGATACGAGAAGCTGTCCAAAGCATGGCTAAAGAGTGCACAGTTGGTACCCGAGGGCACCAGCGACTGCATGGACATGGTGCATCTTGTTCCAGGACAGCTGGATCCCAGACTGGCAGTGTTGGTCTGAGTGTGTCTAGGGGGAAGGCGAAGCTCCATTAGGTCAGCACAGGACAAACGTGACACTTTGGCACTGTACCCCAATGCTTGGCTGGGACTTTAGGTGGCTCCTAAGCCTGTGAAGTTTGCTGTCTTTGACCTATAGTGCTATAGTATCTGAAAAGGTAAAGGATGGTATGTTCACTGTGTACCAATCTGATTTGAATTCAGTGACAAAGCTGCCACAGGCTTCACACTCTTGATAACTCTTGTACCAGCTCATTGGGCTTTAAGTGCCAAAAGGGCGTTTTCAAATTCCCAGGTACGTACACACATTGTGCCTACCTCTAGGCATGCGTTACTGCAAATGCAATGACCTCCTCTTCCTCAGTTGCACTCTTATCTCCTGAGATGATGATGTTTCCGTAGCTTGCTCATTGGATGGTTCCAGCATCAAAAACACTGAAAAGATAAAATAAATGAAACCGTCAGTTGCCCACTCCTTTCAACGCTTTCCACCTTGTAGCACAGCCTCTGTAGTATTGTTTGCAGTTTTTCTTGTAGTGATTTGTGCTGTGTTTGTCCTTGTGCATAACTCTTGGCAATCATCGGAATAGAAAAAAAGCTCGTTAAAATAATGGAGACAGCTGGTCAGCATGTGCATGTTAGGTGTCATGTACATGGGATATTTTAGGGACTGCATTTACAGTCTAGCCGTATTTGCTTATTCTTCCTTCCTTGAGCCCCCAGGATGGACACAAGTCCAAATTTATATTCACAGTGCACTTAAGCAGTAGCATAACGCTTCTTTCTTCATAGAGTACTGCAGGCTTGCATACAATTAAATATTTTCCACTTCTCCGATTAAGACAAATGGCCCTTGCAAGCAAGCTCAGTACTTCATCCTGCAAAGCTTGTTCTGATCAAATGGTGGCAGTAGGTTGCTTTGTTAGAATAATTCCTCCATGGATTTACATGCCCCACCCTCATGTAAATAGAGTTGGGATTTAGAAGGTGTGAGCTGGCATGGCAATGAAGTCTGCAAAATGTAAGCTGCAGTAGCCCTTTTTCCGAAGTCTTGACAGTAAGCAGAGTTAAATAAGAGACTGGGATCTCATTCAGTATCTGCGAGTGGGAGAAGTGTTGGGGAAAATAGTCATGCGTTGCTCTAATCCATTCCTTTCTTAAAGCTCGCTGTGGTTTTAGTTGTTTTTATTTGTTTTAATGTGAGGGGGGTTTGTGCTGTTGGATGTGTTCCACAGGAATAGCTGTGAATGATCACGGTATCAGTGTAGGGGTGTGGGTGGCAGAGACTGAAAGCTATCTCGGCATGCGTTTCCTAAAGTTGGAGTGATGTGAGGTAACCTTTTCAGAGCATCTGTGTGCTGTCCAGAGAGATGAGGGCTTCCAAGGACTTAAGTCACTAATGGTCGAGAATACACAGTGCCACACTGGAAATGTTACAGACTCATTTAGCTATATGTTCTTGTTCTTCAGGACTCAGTCCAAACTCCGACTCACTGAATATAGAAAGAAATGTCTCTTAGTGTTGGGTTATCCCGTATCTGGCTGCTGTAAGGTGTCTGCTGCAGCAGCTGGTACCAGTCGTTGCTGGGGTACCTGGAGCACTGCAGGCAATTTTGTAGTTCCTGCTGTCTGCTGGAAGCGCTCGGCTCTGCAACCCTCGTGGAGAGCTCTATGAGCATGCAGCTTGGCAAAAAAGCAAGGAGAGAAGGTCTGATTGCCTATTTGTATAATAGACTGAATGATGGAGCTTTTTGTTTCTCAATGTTTATCTTCCCTTCGTGAAGCAGAAACCTTGGGTGCTCCTTTCCCCCAGGAAATGCCTAGCACAACGTATCTGCCATTGTCACGTTACAGACAGCTATAACACCATGAATAATACAAATTTAAATTTGTTCAGTAACTTTAGATAGTGATAAGGACACTGCCCCACCCTTCTGCTTTAATAGAGGGACAAATCTGCCTGGATTACGCCACTCCTTGGCTGGCACTGGAGATCTGTATGTGCAGCTGCCTGGTATTAAGAGATTAATTATTAATTTCTATAGACCCTCACATTAGGTGATTTTTCTTATTGTGTTTGACAGCTAGCCCTGTCAAATTCTCTTTCCCAAGTGGCATCTTTTTTGTGGTACTTTAAAGTGATGTGCTGACATCTTTCCAAGAAAATAAAAGCCCGTGTGAATTGGTCTCAGACTTCGTGTATTTCCTGAGCTCCGTTCAAAGCATTGATTGCCAGGCAAAGAGAGGACAAGGAGTATGAGCACTGCCAAATTGGCACTGCGTTCAGAAGGGGACTTCAGATCTGAGTGGGGTTTGGATCAAACTCTTGCAGAAGGAAAACTAGGGCACTGAAACGTAGTCAATCTGGGGTGGTTTCCTACCTGCACTGCAGGATGTTCCACAACAGGAGGCAAATGGGTGAGATGGGATTCATCTAACCTAACCATAGTCATCCAAGTTATGTAGGCTCCCTCGACAATCAATGGGAGGATGTTAGATAGCTGTCCAAGATGAGTGGGTTGAATTGTTTTCTGGATATGTCTGTCTGCTCCATGAATTACAGAGAGTCTAGGTAACTAGTCTGGACTAGATGCCTAATTTTTAGATGGCCAAAGTGAAGGAAAATGAATCCACCCTAAATGTCCCTCTGCCTCAGCCATCCACCTGTAAAATGCAGACCATTTTTGATAGTAAACTCTTCATGTTCTGGTCTCTCTGGAGCTAAGCCTAGGTGCACTGTTCACTAAAAAGGGGATTTCAGTTGGTTCCTATATTCATCACAATAATAAATATGAGTAAAAAGCTTGGGAGCTGCAAGTGATAGATCTATTGAACTCCAAGTAGTGCATGTGTGGAGGTTTATTGTTTTCATGAGGAATAAGGGGGGAAACAGCTTCTTGTGAGGAAACAACATTATACCTGAGATCATTGTATTTCACATAATATGTTGTCCTTGAAAGCTTGTTCCTCAGCCTGTGGAAGGACAAGGGTTGTAGTTGCTATGATATATTGCATTAAAAGATCAGCAAGATTTACCTGAAGTGGTTCTAGTTTTAAAGTTTTCTGATCAAAAATCATGATTGGAGAAGCAGGTTTCCAAATTTATTCTTTGGTTTAGTTCACAAACTTGTTTTCAAGTACTAAGGCAACATGGAAACCCACATTCATTTAAGAGCTTGCCCATTTTTTTTCTTTCAAATGTGAGCAATAATTGTCAAGTTACAAGAAGAAGCCTTATTTACTTGCTCTGGTTTCCACATGTGGTCGTCTTAGATTTGTTACACAAACCAGTAGTTTATTTTTATTGTGAGTAATCTCTCAAAAAATTTACAAATATGCACAATGTTATTCAGACATCAGTAGAAGGCATGGGGAAGTTGCCAGTCCAGCTTGGCTTCCAAACAGAAAGACAACTAACATGGCAGCCCTCTTGTCCCACAGCTTTTTAGCAAGAGGAACAAAGGTTTTGTTCAGGACAGTCGAAGCCTTCCTTTGGAAACAGATGCTGTCTAGGTGTTATCACCTAGATCTGAACCCTGTACCATTCGCGCTAGGAATTTCCATTTCCAGTTTCCGTTTCCTCTCCTGCAGATACTCAATACTCACAGGAGTCCTGGTAATCTCCACAACAGCAATACCATGCTTTTTTCTTCAGAAAAAAACAAATGCCGTTACTGGTTGGTTGAGCCACCTAGACATTCTGGTCCTCAAAGAAAACCTGGCAATGACCTCGCACTCCATCTAACCTCACCTCCGTTCAGCGGGCAGAGGCTCCCCTCGGCTCCGTGTAAGATACAATCACGTTTTGTTTGTTCATTTGCCAGGTTCTTGCTGGTTTAAAGACATGACTATTAGGCCAATCTGGGTCTAGCACAGCGTCTCCTGGCTTGGGCGGCTGCCTGGGCTTAGGTGATTGATTGGAGCTTTGATCATGAGAGTCAAGACAAGTTTGCAAAGGGTAGCCGTGCTCTGTAGTCTCTCCATGTCAAGCCTGACTATATGATTTGTATGAGTATATGTTGCCATATACTTCTAGATTAATGTGCTGCACTCCCAACCTTTTTATCAGAAGACTTGCAGGTATCTTTACACAGTTCCATAGCGTGTTTAATGAGAAAGACTAAAACAAGCAGTTACCCAAATACTTTGAGAGAAGGATAGCAGATACAATCATGTATTTTTCTTTTTTAACTCACAAGACAAGGTGGAAAACATGGTCCATACGTCAAATTGGCAACTCTCAGGGACTTCTCATTCTTCAGCCAGCTTCACCTATGGCTGCAAGCAAAAAACCACTGTTTCTGAAATACATCTGTCCTAAAGAAAGACCCTGTTATTCCTACCTCTTTTTACCCAGAACAAGAAGTATGGACAACAAAGAATGAAGGCATCACAGCCACAAGAATGTCCTTATTGTTTTGTACACATCATTGTGTTTCCATAAATACCAGCTGCTGTTGAAATAATCTTCAAGTTTTTAGTCTATTCTATTCTGCTCATGTGTCCATATTAAATGGGTTGTTTTCATAAGGCCAAAATACCTCTTTCCAATGAACTGAATTTAGCATTCAGCAAATGCTGCTCAACCATCCCTCAGACCATTACGTTTGTAAGTTATTTTGGGGGTTTGGCAAAGCCATTAGCATCAGCCTCAGAACAGCCCTTCAAAATGTGTGCTCAGCTAAATTCACTTAATATAAAAAAATATTTAAAAGTCCAACCAAGTCGCCCACCTTCCTTTTTGCTTCCCATTCTATGGGATTGTTTTCAACTAAAATACCACGTGGGTGTATATATTCTACTGCCTCATCCAAATGGATGTGGATATGGATTATTATGATTAATTTGTATGCATTTACATTCTCCTGAAGAACATTTTGGGAAGGGGAATGCGTACCTTACATTTCACGTAGAAACTTTTTTATGTTTAAAAAAATTAAAAGTATCCTCTGGTTTTTAGGAATCTAGGGTCCTTGGATTGGAGGACATCGGATGAGTCAGCAAGTTTGTAAGCCCCTGCAGTCTGAAACGGTCACATAATCCATAGTTAGTCCAGTAAGATCCAAGGAAGCATCCAGTCCAGAAACAACCACATACTGCAAGTTTTAAAACACCTATTAAAAAACCTGAGTAACTGCTTACTGTCCTGTATGAAGTTGAAAGACAGATAATCAGTAGAAATGCCTAAAGTGTCTGGTGTTTTTAAAATACCTCAAGGAGTGTTGCTCTTCTGTCTTTAGAAACCCCAGAGAGTTGCCCAAAATGCCCCAAGATATGGCATTCGAAAAATCACCTGTGATTTGACCCTCATGTAGTGATCTCTTCAGATGTATGGACTTGCAATAAGAAGTATGATGTTTCTACAACTTGATACCACAATTTTATTGTAATTTTTAATGTTTTATCGTGAAGTCAAAACTGCATAGTTGATTCATAAGATTAGGGTTTAAGGCTGATTTTAGTTTTATTTTCCACATCTATTTCCTGTTTGCAGTTCAAGAAGGAATACAAAATATACTTAAAACATGATAGCAGAAAAGCTGTGGATGGGGGATCAACAAAAAGATTTCATTGAATCATAAATAACTTGAATCTGGGCATAAGATTTGATTCAGACTCAAAGGAGCACTTCTGGAAAATGAAATTAAGTTCAGAGAGCTTTACTCATTTTTGTACACTTGCCTTTCCTCCTACTCTTCCTCTCCTCCCCTTGTCTTTTTAGTTTCATCACTGTGTTTCTCTCAGCTGTTTTCCTGGTATTTCCTTCTCAAATGAAGTATTTCCCATGTTTCCTATGGCTGTTAGTCTACTTATAGACAAAAGCTTTAGGTAGCGTATAATTTTATCTGCCCTGTGCAGGATTGTGGATGGGATCGTGGGAGCTTTCCTGCAGTTGGGGCTGGATGTCTCTGCTCAGTTGGGACAAGCATCCAGCAGCCTGGATGCTCACCTTGCAAGCGGCCTCATCCTGCGCAAGCTGGTGCTCCTGCTTTGAAGAACAGAGGAGTGGGAGCTGAGATAGTGAGCAGACTCCAAGTGCCTACTTAATTTCATAAATGAAGTTTCTCTCTGTTTCTGTGTCATGTGGAATCTCTATTTAACTTCTGTGTTCCCATCTCGGAGATGACGCTGATGTTTCTCCAAGCAGCCGCTGTTGATCAGCTCGTTCATGTTTGCTGACGTGTCCTCTGTGTGACGTCCAATGCTAATGGAGTCACTGCAAAACGTTGCTGCTGGGTCAGAATTGTTGGCACCTGCCAACAACAGCAAAATCAGATTTTCAGATTTATGTTCCCAGCTCTCTGCACAAGACTGGCATTTCTTCAGCCGATGCTCTCTTCCCAGTCTCCACGCGTACCCTAGGTGCCTGTGGAAGAGGCCCAGTATTTAAGCTATAAAATCCAGGGGTTGTTATCTTATTCTACAGAGACTGGCTTCTTTGTGTCACCGCTGTGTTCCTGGCCAGGAAAGCCATGTGCTGAAACTGCCCTCATGATACCTAAATAGTGGATAAACAGAAACTTAATTTTCACTATTAGTATCATTCTCCAGGCTCTCTAAACAAGAACTGCTCACCAAATATCATGAACTCTTGATGGATGGATGAACGCTGCCTAATCAAAAGTGCAGAAAGAGGGGTTTGTTGGGATTTTTTTTTTTCTCTCTCTCTTTCGTTATTAAGTAGATTAAATAAATAAAAGTAATTCCCTTTCACTTGTGGTCCAGTGTAAGCAACTTTATGACATTTGTTGCCTTGGGATTTATATATTAGAATAACTTTTGGTTCCAACATTTTCTAAAGATTTGCCAGCAAGCATTGCTCTTTAATTTGGCTTAATCTGCTCATCGTGGAGGATGGGAATAAAAAAGACCAGGAATGCTTCTGCATTGCTTGTAGTAGTCTACCTTATTCATTTACTCATTTAAAATCAAGCTGGGACTACTGTAAGCAAGGACTGAGTTTGCATTTAAAAACAGTGTATTTTCATCTAACATCATCTGAGAGGTTTCCTTGGTAGATGGACTTCTGGCAAATCCCTCCCACACCCCTGTTTGCTTCTTAGCTGTGGTGATGTACAAGGAAATGGAGCTACCAGATTTGGCTTTAAGACTTGGTTTAAGACTTCCCCAGACATCTGGCAGATTCAGTGTTGGATCAAACATTTTTTAAGAAACTTTTCAAGTAGATATGATCTGAGCCACAAGATCCAGATCATCAGACCAACTTTGAGGGTGTTCAGGGTCTGTGGTTTTGGTTTGGACCCATCTTATTTTTTCATGTCATGGTTGGCAAGTCCTCCTTGTTCCAACATGCAGATTGGCTCTGAAAAAAGAAATAAACAGTGGAAAAAAACTTTTCATATGGACAAAACATAAAACCATTCCCATGTTCTGTCTGAAATTTTCCAGGGGAATTGGAACCTTCTGAATAGCCCCATGAAAGACCCCAGAAAAGACTGTAGTTTTACTTTGCCCAATTACCCCAAATTTTCAGGAGAGATTCACTGCTGGGGTAAGCAGGTGTGATTCTCCTGATTACAACAGCTGTCTTGAAGGTAAGCTTGCAAATTTATTGGTTCTATTTTCAGTGAACTATTTTTTTTTCACACCGTCCAGAGCAGTCTTTTATATAGCTGGCAGAAACAGGAGCATAATCTTGTCACTCATTGCCTTTGTTCTTTTCCCTTCCTGCTTTTAGTTTATTGCTCTTGCCTGTTGGGAACTTTTTCTTTTTTTGGATTCTAAGTACATCAAGACAAGAGTAATGTGTCATCAATCTGCCTCTTCCAACAGTTGCATTATATACTTTTCTGCTTGGCGTGTGGGTGGAAGAACAAGCTGGAGTTTTTTCATGGACAATCTCTATGCCAACAAGCAAACACTGCATTATGTATAATAACAAATAATGATTCACTGAGATGGTGTTAGCAAGGTCCGGAAGTGCTAATGAACTTCATGCAAGTTCACATCTCATACAATTGCTGCTGAATCTCCAACCTCCAGTGCTTTGGAGGGAACAAAATAACAGAAAACACAGAGCCAGCTTATGCGTTGAGGAGAAGAGGGGAATATTTCTCTTTCCTGGAGGTGATCAGTAAAAACTATGATGCCCAAGATCAATATAACGTAAGTGTGGTGTAGACAGATAAGATAAAGAGCAATAAAACTCCTTTTTAACTTAGAACAGGTATAAACATTTCTATTAATTTTTCATCAGCAATGTTGCCTTGATAGAGATCTTGTTATATGTTCAGATACAGATCACTTAATTTTAGAGCATCTAGGCTTTCTGTCCGGTAAATGGAGAAATCTGGGTATCTTCAGATGGTGATTCAACCCATCTGTCTTAGTTTAGGATGGGATAATTTATCATTTGGTAGAACAGTCTCTCTCCTTTGACTCCAGCTGGATAGGACTCCTATCTTTGATTACAAATTTAAATATTTGATGGATATATTTGGATGAAATAAATCTGGATTTATTTCTAGAAAATGGAAAGTAGGGTTCTCTTGTTTGTTTTGCATGCCTTTTTTTTTTTAGTGGTGTTTTTTTGTTTTTTGTTTATAACAACTTTGTTCCACATCTAGCAAGACGAATCCATCATTTCAGTTGAGAAAAGAAAACTTTCCTAAAGCCAAAATCCTCATCTGGATCTACATCTTCCAGCACATTTATCAGTCCTGATGAAGGTGGTGTTCTCCTGAAGAGAACAGATAAGTTACCGTAAATCCCACAGTGACAAACAAAAATATACACAATCAAAATGGAAGTATTAATTTCACATGTGTATTAGAAATTTTCCAGGCATTCTGCTAAATCCTCCACAAGGTATTCAGGTAGTTTCATGCTAGTGGAAATAAAGTGAAATTCTATTTCTTTGTGGTGAATTTATACTTAATAATGATGATAGACGTTGATTTCCACACAGTTGGTTTCAACATAAGCCAACAGAGCTGTCTTACAAATTGCTGCCTTTTTGATGACACGACAGCGAGATGGCAAGGCAATAGGTATAAATTATACTTAGTTTACTTAAGAAATAAGCCTGCATCACCAACATAGGAAAGACATCCAGCATCACTTCTACCATGAGTATGCAGTCCAAGGAAAGCAAATAACTAGCAACAAAAATCTCAGAAGGAGCCTTCCTAGGGCATTCACAGGTCCTCTTGGAAGGATAAAAATGGTCCATGATCCATCATTCATAAGTTCACTGATCATATCAGGCTGTTTATAAGCAACCTTGGTTTCATGTGGTGCCAGACAAAAATGTAAACACTGGCCGGTGCCGGCAAGGAACATCACAACCCATATTGCACTCTGCTGCACTCAGACAGAATACATGGGAATGAGAAGGTTTTTTTTATTTTGGGAATAAAAATCACTTTAAATCACTGAAAATCATTGTTTTGATACAATATTGGGAGAGGCACGTTACGCAGGCTGGGCTGCTTTGTCAGTAATTGCTTCTGCAAGTCTGTAGCTGACTAAAACTGTCAGCCACAAAAAAGGATGTCTTTGGAAATGGGCCTGCAATTTCCAAGGATTTCGAGCTCCTGGGATTTCTCCCCTCGGTGATGGGAAAAAACTGCTGTCTTAAAGGCAGGAAAAACACAGCCAACGGTCAGCAAGTTGTTTATAGTAGAAACTATTGATACCCTCATACTGTGCACAAGGTACAGAAAAGTAACTTGGATTGGGATAAAAGGGACAATTTTGTAATAATATTAAAACATGCTTCCACCAACAATAGCGTGTATGCACCAGGGATTAATAAAAGTATTAACCTTACCCATGTTTTCTTAAACTGAATATTTGATAAAACTGATAGTGGTGTGTATTTCCAAATTGGTTAATATCTAAAAGATATGTCCAGCACCATATAATAAGACTGGAGGGTTTTAAAAGCTTGCCCCATGTAGAGATGGAGCATGTATAGCTTCTGAGCCCAGCGTCATATGGCAGTCGTTTCTCGCTGCACTTTTCACACCAAACCGTTTTATTCATAGAGCCATGTCTTTTGCTGAAACAAGTTGTGACCCATCTCCGGTGACTGTAGCCTGAGCCAAACATAGGCGTTAACCTTCCCTGAGCATTGGTTTGTCCAACTTACTTTGACAATACCAAAATGAAACAACTAAAGCAACTGCCTGCTCAGTTCCCCCGGAGACAAACCCAGCTTTGCCCAGGTAACGGAGCTCAAAGTCAAGTCACTCTGCAGTGTTCCATAGCAAATACTTCATACAGCTTGACCAGTAACGAGAGATCAAGATAGCTGAATTCTGGACAATAAATCATGGTTTAAGAGCGTATTCATTTTTTTCCCCACTCTCTGAGAAAGCCATGACAGTGCCTGACCAGTTAAATGTCTATGGGTGTATCTCTCTGCCTGTGTGTGTGTCTGGAATCAAGGAAATTAGGATAACAAAATTAATCTTGTATTCTAGTTAGGTGGAAACTCACTGCTCCCCTTTTATAGCATACATTTTTAAATCAGCAGGATTTTTTCAGTAAGCACATTGCCATTTATTTACCCTAAGAGAGAGTTTATGGCAAGGTTGGTTGGTTGGTTTTTTTTTTTCCTAAGCAACACTAATATTTTTTATATGTACTTTAATCTCAGCCCCAGCTTCGTCAATATTTGGTCTTATCTTAAAGAACTCCAAAGCAGGGTCAAAAGAAAGCAAACTCTCCCTCCAGAAAGGAAGTATCAATTATTTAACTACCTCAGTCAGAAATCACTCTTTGGACAAGTTCAGAATAGAAGTGGCAAGAAAGCCTGGTCCTCCGGACAGACCTGTGTTGTGGTTTAAACCCACCACCCCCTTCCCCCCAGTGGCTGTGGGTATGGAACAAACGTGGCTTTCTGGCACTCGGCTGCTACGTGAGCTCACCAGGCAGAGCGAAGGGTGGCAGAGCCTCACCCGCTGTGCAGTCCCTGGAGGTAAAATCTTGGCCATATTAAAACCTGTGTTTCTTTTACTATTGGCTACAACAAGAACAAATTGCCACCTCGACCAGTTGGAGTCTGAACGCACAATTCAAAGAGTCCTTATTTACGACTGTTTGCTGGAAATACGTTAGGACTAAACTGCAGAGTGGGAGGCAAGCTATTAGAATTGAAGGATGATTTTAGAACAAGAACTACTGGGTGTAAATTGCCAGTGAATGTACTTTGGCTGGGAATTGAAATGAGGATTTTGACCATCAAAACAAAGAGGTTCTGGAACAATGATTGAGAGCAGTGGCTGACAATTTACCTTTTTTAAAAATAATAAAAAAAAAAACCTGAATGGGTTGCATTTTATGATAACCTGTCATTTATTGTGATAGTTTCATGGTGATGGAGTACATATTAACGTTGCAATATCCATTTATTTCCATTGCACATTTCTGCTGTGTATCACATGGATATTATTATGCACGTGCAAATTAGCCTTTGGTCTGTTAAACTCTCCCATAACTTTGAATAAGCAGTGTAGTGGCAAGGGGAGATACAGAAGTAACTAGCACAAGCAAGACACATCAAACGCACATTTATAGTTACCTGACAAAAATACTTGTATGGAAATATCCCATTCTGGATGAAAAATCGGAAGGTTCATGAGCACGTCACGTCACTGGGGACTTCTCATACAACGCAGTTCCCCTCTTGTTAACCCACTCTTTAAAGCAAATTACTGGGCTGTGCAGGGAATAACAGAACACTCTGTGTGTGAAAGCAGACACTATTCACATCCCTCTTACTAAATCCTTTAAAAAAAAAACAGTCAAAAATTCGTTGAGTTTAATACACTGTACCAGTGGTAATTATCGTTCTTGCAAAAAAACACTTTCACCTGCACTTTGGAAGTGGAGGCTCAGAGCATCAGTGTCAACTGGTTTTCCAGAATGCATCCTTAGAAGCAAATTCACCAAGCAGCTGCAGATAAATTCTCTGTAATTTCCTTACAATACAACAATGGTCATTGCTAGAGCCAGTTCTTTCAGATGACTTCCACAAAAGGAAGAATAGGAATGGGAAAGAGAGTAAATCATACTGTAATGTGACTGTAGGAACCATGCAATGTTGAACCCTAAATTTCAATCATCATGTCGATATGAATGAATCTAGTGGAGACTAGTGGCTAATTCACGCATACAAATACCATGATAAATTTGATAACAGGTCCCTGAAGCAGAAGGCTATAAAGGTTTTATAAACTCCTTTGCGTAGTCGTAGCACTAGAGAATCAGACTGGGTTGAAGGAGCCTATGTGTTAATACCTCACACTTTTATAATCCCCCTTCCCACCTTTTTTATATCAATAATATGCAGAATGTTCATTTTGTGAATATTCCCTGTCTGAGCTTTCTGTTTTGGCATTATATTGTTTACCGCATATGGTACCGTTTAAATGCTCTGATTAGAAAACACATTCAATTACCTGCTAGTAAGGCTCTACAGATATTAGGATACTCTGAAATTACTCTAAGTTTATAGAATTTAAGAGACCAGATCATTTAATATACCCTCTCACAATGCTGTATAGCAGAATTAGTCTTTTCAGAATGTTTTCACTTAATTAAATACAATTTACATTTTTGAAGAATAACCTCTGTAGTATCTGAAAGAGTTTCCATCGAGCACTGTTGGATCCATCGGTATTAAACCATGAAGGTCTCAGCTCCCATTGACTGTCACGGAAGGGCTGCGTTGCAAAGCTTATGCATTGCAGAGCTTTAAGACACTGGTTTGGCACTGGCGTCCAAGCAGCGACGCTCTGCAATGCGTTTGCTTGTTCGGTGGCGTCTCTTTCTGGGGAAGTCTGAGGCGAGTCGAGAAGATGAAGACTGAAGGGTCAGAAGGGATGAGCCAGGAAATGTTTTGCTTTTACTATAGTCCCCCCAGAGCGGAAACTTTGGAGGAATCCCTTCTCTAAGATAATATTGATTGTAATTTATTACGTACTATGTTTCAACTAGCTAAAGAGAAAAGAAAAGAATAAGTCCAGTGTTTGGCCATGGAGATCTGCCTGGTAAAAAAAAAAAAAGCACAAGCTTACACAGATGAAGTGTGTAAAAAGTAGGGAGTGAATCACTGGCAATGGGAACCCTGTCAGAATTAGGAAATTAAGTTCATTAAAGGTGTGGTAACTTAATTTTCTATGCAAGCATGTAATGATGAGGGTTGGGCAGAAAAAAACGTTCAGACATCCAATTTAACACAAACCCACCCAAACTTGGCAAGGTGGAGCGTCCCCAGCTCAGCCCAGCCTCCTGGCTCCCTATTTAGGTTACATTTGCTCTAAATAGTCCAAATTACCCCTGGACTGTGTACCCTCCTTGTCCCCTTCATCAGCGTCCCGTTGTGTCAACAGCAGGAGAGCAGACGGGCTCTGCGGGCTGCCGCGGGCGTTCCTGTGGGGCAGCTCCCCCAAGCCCCCCCGGAGGAGCCCCCACGGGGCTCCCACGTCCCAGAGCGGGAGGAGGATACCTCCCAGACGGAGATGCGACCCCGCTTTCCCTCCGCATGAGGCACCTCCCGAAGTGCAGCCCCCTTCTCCCCTCATGCTGCTGCTCGGGAAGGAAGGCGGACTCCTCTTTCCATGTCTTTTACCCATTTGTTTTTCTGAGTATTTGTCTTTCTGGCATCCGTCGTTCTCTGACCCTTCTCCAGCATCCGTGGGACCATGGCGATCGCTTTTTCCCAGCTGGGTTCAGGCTTTTTGCTGGCTTACTTCTTTAAATTTCTTCTGTACACTGTAACACAACTGCAGTGGAATCACATAATCCTCCTATTAAGCATCAGTGTTCCCTGCTCTTGTTGTTTCTATAAGGCGTATTTATGCGTAAGTGTGTGGTAGACGAGTAAGTCTTCCCTCTGATTATTGAAGGAAAACGCAGAGATGAAATTTCTTTTTTACTCAAATTGACTCCTTATATTCACTATTTCTTGATTCAAAACAAAGGCATAAAACCAAAGCAACATCTGCTTTCACCTCATCATATGGTCCTTTTTACAACTAAAACTTTACAACTGGCTTCAAAATCACTCTCATTGCCTCACTTATCCTTAAAATGCTTAAACTAAAATTAAACAAATTTTGTTTCCCAAAGAAATCCCGAGATTTTACTCCTTTCTAGTGTGGTTGCCTAGCCCAAACTGAGATCCTGGATTCATTTACCAAAGCCCATGAAATCACTCTGCTCCATATCTATATACCTAAAATGAGAATCCTGTCCACGTTCTTTAATTCTCTGTGTAGGGTTATTACTATAGCCAAAATTTCTGGTGGCCTATTAGCATTATATAAAACTATAAAGATTTCCTGTTTCAGCAAGCAGCAGGTTTTACAGAAAATCTGAACTGGATTATTTCAGGGAAAGTCAGACAAAAGTCGCAGTGAGAGACATCGCTGAGAGACTGAGATGCCCCCAAAGGTTTCTGCTGCCCACGTGGAGGGTCCTCTCCCTCCACTCCCACCCCAGCCATCCATGGCACGGTCCTACCTTCCTTCTTCTGCTTGGGAATAAAAGGTTTTAAGAACGCACCTCCTGGGGTGAACAGTTATTTCGTAGATGGTACAGCAACACATCAACTGGGATATGACAGAGGTCTCATGGCTTCAGTGGAGCTGCGTTGCTCTACATTGATAAGAACAGTGAACAGGGACTGAAATTTCGCATTTCTTTCCGACCGCTGATCGTGCATCTCCTTTTGGATTCATAACGCCCTCTTACTAATGCTGGCCTTATTGCCCGTGCCCAAAGGCAGTGATTAATCTAGTTCCAATTAACGTTCGTTTCCACACCACCTAAATCAAATTCTGAGCTATGGCCTCCTAAGTAGGAGACGAGCCCCAAGCGACCCGCCAGAAACCGCGGCTCCGTCCTCATCATCATCAGCCGATGGAGCTGCCGGGGGGGCACAAGGGGAGCTCCCGCCGCCGAGGCGAGCAGCGAGGCAGGTGACTTGTTATAACATGGATTTTCGACACCGCACATTTCACTGCGGATTTGCTGTGTTTTTATTCCGCCTTCTGAAAGCTGTGAGAGTGAACATTATTAAAATTAAAAAAAAAAAAAAAAAGGGCAAAAAGAAAACAGTGAAAAGCAACAAGGAAGGTTTCTGTCCAAAAAAAAGTCCGAAACTGGCTCCAATTGGACCTCAGTACGGAAATGCTGGAACTTGTACCCTCCAGTGGCAAAATAAAACAGGCTACCATTATTAGAAATTTTCTACAGCTAAAGATATAACATCATAGCTAAATTCAGTCAGAGACAGGTCGAGCAACAAAAACCAGGAGCCAAGGCAGTCTAGTCTGGTCTGAAACCTGATTCAGGCACCAGATTATGAATAGATTTAACTAGTTTGCCAAATGAAAATGTAGATTTTGGCAGTGTTTGGACTCTTTTTATTTTTTATTTTTTTGGTGTGCTATATGTGGAGTCCTATTGCACGCTGTGGGGATATGAGAAAAGAGCCTTTTTATATTATATAACTACTTGACGCGCATGTGTGTGTATATATAATATAAAAAACACAATTAACCCCATAAATGCTAAAAAACCTGAAGAACCTCTGCCTGACGTCCCTTAGTAAGGAACATGCTTTGCCATGGAGGTCTTACGCAGTATCATCTAAAACACCCCTGAAAGAGATAGGTGAGTATTTCAAAGTAAAACAAAGTTTTAAAATACCCACAATGCTGCAGCCCACATATGTACAGCAAGAAAAACAAGCAGGCGATCTCTGGAGGTGTGTTTTGATGACAGATGCCAGTTCTCTGCGGTCAGATTTCGCTCTGATTCCGTTCAGGTATGTGATCTAGGAAGTAGTAAAAAAGGTAGAAGTTTAAAAACGAAAATACAATCGAGGTGGGGAGGAGGAGATTGTCAAAGGAGAAAGGAGCAGACGCCTGCTCCTGCGACTGCTCTGTGGCTGTGGGCTTTTTTGGAGTACTTCATTAAGAAGGAAAACACACATCAGTCTGTGCATGTGTCTATTTGCCAGATGTCACAGCTGAGTCTTAGCATAAATATCTCTATTACCCTTTGAGCTCCAGAACTACTGTCACCAAGACAAAGGACACCAATTCTCATTTGTACTGCACAAGGTTTCGGCACCTCATTGTATCACAGAGCACTTAACAGTTTGAACTGAAGTGTCTGTGCATTAATTTATTGTAGTGGAGATGTCATGAAACAGAGAATGGGGTTTTGAGAGTTGTATAAATACGTATACATGAGAGAGAACATAACTGTCAAGCTGAGACTCTTAGAAGAACACAAATTTTGTCCCTGCTTATATCTAGTGTATTGCATAGTCAGTTATTTTGTAAGTTGTAATGCTAAGGATTTAATATGAAATTGCTTTATACGATTGGATTAACTTGGAATTAATCTCTTCAACCACTGCATGCATCCATAAATTTACTTACTGATTGTAATCTTTTATTTTATTAAGTCCTTCTGCACACACTAGATCACTGGAAATAGCACCGGCACGTCAGTACACCACGTTTTACCCTTCTTTACTGTGGAAGGGTTGATTAACTAGGTCCTATAAGAATTGCAATGCCTGCTGGTGTCTGTGCCAGCTCCAGGTTCAGAAGAAATACAGCTTTATCACCACAGTGTTGTGTCTCTATCAGAACAGGTTTTGCCACCCAGGCTACTACCATTGCACGGTGTTGGTTTTTCCTTGGGGAAGTGCCAGCTCAGGTCAACAGAAGGTTACGTGTCATTGTACCTTGGGTGTTATCGGCATATTCAAACTATTCTAGCTGCTTAAAATAGTTTCATTTGCAGTGAACCCAAATTATCCCCCCAAAAGTCCATCCAGAACATAAAGAGTTACTGCGTGCCCCAAAGTACCAAGGTGATCCTCAGTACTTACCATCATCTCTCCTAATTCAAGTGCTTGTCTGACTGCTTGTTGGAGGGTTTGCAGCAGGGCCGCTCTCCGTAAAGCTGTCCTCGGGGATGCTGATCTGGTAGAGGTCAGACTGAACTTAAAGGAGACATTTCTCACCTCAACACCTATTTCTGGACTCTCAGTGTTTTCTCTTATGTATTGTTCACTAAAAAAGAAAAAAAAAGAAAAAAAAGCCTGAAAAGATACTGTGGTTAGAAACCACCTTTCCCAGTGATACCCACATCTGCAAAGGAGACACTCTGCAATGCAAACAGCAGAGACAGCTCTCGCGGCAGCAGATTTCACACTGGGCTGAAGTATCACAGAGGAGAATCCACATGCTGGTTTTGATATTCATTAATCATCCAGCTAATTTGTTTTTACACAGGAGCGCTGACAGCAAACGAATGTTATTATAGCAACAGCGCACTGCATAATCCAGACTATTATGGTATTAGCATCGATGAAAACGGCTGCTCTGTGTTCGCTTATGCTCAATTCTGTATCCAACTGCAATTGTAAATATATCTATTTTTATTCACATCTGCTGAAAGAAATAGACCTACCATATGTGGCCAGAAGGATAAAAGGATTGCTGCTGTCTTTTTCTTCCTCCTCCCTCTGGTCCTTATCTCAGGAACACGAGTTGAAATCTGGCCCAGAATTTACTGACTGTTCAGAGACTTTTTATGAGGCAATGCTTTCTCAGGCTGATATTGAGAATACATATATTTTTATATATGTACACACACGCACACATGTATTATTGTGCCTAAGGTTATTTCTCCAGTAAATCTCTTTCATATTTGTATACAGTATGCATAGGCAGTATTCACACAAGAGAGAAAAAATAATCCAGTGGTAAAGGCTAACTTGGGATTTGAGACCTGTTTCTAATTCTTCCCTCTGCCACAGACTGAACCCACACTAGAGTCTAAATCTGCATTGCTGTTGCACTTTATGGATAGGAGTCCACATTTAGCAAAGTTTCGGTGAGCTTTGACCCACACGGGACAGGGACAGACTTGGGCCACATCCTTCAGGACCAGAAGAAACCCACCCAGTAATTCCTTTCTGTCCAGACGCATGTAATATGTAATAGATCTTGATACTGCCCTCCACTCTATCCCACAGGGAGATCGCATGGGTAGACAGCGCAAAGGAAAAAGGTGAACCCATACGATGATCAACCCTGTCAGAGGATCCTTAGGAAAAGCTAATTAATTGATTTTTTTCCCCTCTCACTCTGCTGTTCTCCTGGATCCTTTATAGAGCCAATACTCAGGTCATCTTTTGGTCAAACTGCTTTGCCGTCACAGCAAAGTGGAGGGCAGGGACCAAAATTGGGTATACCGATAAAAAGCCCCGTGTGTTATGGAGGCTTTCGCATTCCCTTGGGCACCCTCTTTGGGTTAGATGGTGGAGGAGGAACCTCTAATGGCCGCAGACGAGGAGGCACAGGAACTGTGTGGATTATCCAGGAGGGTTGTGTTAGTGCTCTGTCAGCGCAGTTGCTCATATGTTGTCACACTGAGTGACGGATTTGCTTATATTCAACACCACATGATTTTAAAGCATTTAAAGCTTAACTATAGCTATAAGAGTTTTTTTGAAACAGATGGGCACCTGGTCTTTCACAACATGGCAACTCCCTGCACTCCCTTATTTTAAGCAATACACTCGTAAAAATCAAGCGCGCCCATAAAAAGAGGAGAAGAGGGTTTTCAGGTGTTTAGTGGCTGCAAAATTATTAATACCAGTTTCAAATATGTGATTGTGTTGTGTTATTACTGATAGTACAGTATAAAAAAAATCACAATAAAATCTAAAAAAATTGAAAGCCATTTGTTGCAGTAGTTTCAGGAGTGGTGCACATGGCCTTTATTATACTGAAATTTTAACCATTTGGGTTGCTACAAATTTATAACGGAGTCCTGCTTTACATGGCTGCAGAATGATTTACAAGAGTTCATTTTAGCCCCTCATCAAACACAGGCTAAGTACACTACAAAATGGACCGAAACCCCAAATCCAGCTTCAGTCTGCTTTAAGGAAGACCTGAAGAGATATAAGAGACCAAATCATAAATACATTGACACCCAGTTCTACCTGGAAAACTTGATGGGCATGGAAAATGAATTGCTCTTTCTCGTATCTGTTTGTCTTCCATTATTTGTGGTCTCTCACACAGTAGGAAAGTTGTGGTTCCCCTGATTTGCTCACTCATTCTGTTATTAGAGGAGATCTTGCCCTGCACCACAGGGACCCATTTTTCTGTCCTCACTCTTTAGCCAGTGCGGGGATCCCCGTTCATCAAAACCGTTTGTCAGAAAGTTAAAACATGTCTATGCTTCTTCCTTCCCATTTTCTGTTGTTCAAATACTGACAGCCAAAAATGTGTTCATATGCTTTATGCATGAGGAAAGGTGACTATTGATGCTAGCAAATGTGTGGTCATTTTTTTTCTTGTCAAAAATCAGTCTCTGGAATCACTGATGCCTTGTGAAATTACAGTCTAATGTAACCAACTGCAGTATAATGTAACCAATTTCTTTACTTTTTAAGAAAATTGTTCTCCTGGAGGTTGAAACACAAAACCAAGAAATATATGAAGTTATTTTTGTCCCTAGTCAGGGGAAATTAATGAAATAGCACCTCCCATTCTGTTGACATTGGCCAAGATTGCCAAAGTCCTTAGTAATATTGGGGTTCCCATTATGGGGAATACTGTAATCACAGGAGGGATTCAGAATATTATACTGGTGGGAATATCCATGTAAGCACCAATGCAGCCGAGTACTTAAGCTCATGCTTAACTTTAAGCAAATAATCAGTTGGAGTCAATAGTTACAGAGCTTTGATAAAATGTATCATGAAAATGCTGGATGAAATGTTATAACAAAAAATATAGGCACTGAAAGTCTGACTTGAAACATCAGGAACCATCAGTAAACATTGTCTGAAAAAAGATTTACTCAATATATATTCAGGAGTGTGTATCCATATTTAAAATGCAATATTTTGGTGACTTTTCTATAATCGGCTTAATTATTTTTGATAATCATGACATTTTCAACACAGTTTTTCAGTTTGCAGTATTTTGGTGTCTAAACCAAATAAACAGAAGCCATTCTTCTCTTTCAGCTCCAGTATGGAAATTTTGCTCAGTAGCTTTGAACAATCTATCTCTGCTTTCAACTTCTTGACACTAGAGTCACTGCTATATCAAATATTGTATTGCCACCTCTACGTGACAAATTTGTGAGGGAAATGACGGGGGAGGCCAAATATACACAGTGAAATAAGGAACCCAGTAAGAAGAAAACATACTGTTCTTGGCTAAACAAGCCATTAGTCAGCCATTGTTATTTTGGTAACAATATTTGAAAATACAGATTTTTCTTTGCAGAGATATATTAATACTGCAGTTCTCCCTGGACATTCTTCAGTACTTTTAAACTGCTGGTTTTGCACTATATCAAAAACTCTATCCCAAATGATTTGTGCATTAAACAATAGTAGTTATACATATTAATAAAATTTGCTTGAAAAGTCAAATATGTGAACTGGAATTTTTTTTAAGTAAATATGTTTTTGGAAGCTGTAATTCATATTCAATCTCATTTGTCCTAAAAAAATGTATTTAATTTAATGTGTAAGTGTGTAATCACATGCCTTGACATAATTGGTTTGAAGATATTATTCTCTTCTCATATAAAGAAGAGCTATTATATGAAGTTTTATTTGGCCTCCAAAGATACAGTTTCCTCAGTAAATCCAGTATCTTTTTTTTTTCTTCCAATCTCTGTTTATAGAAAGCATACCTAATGAAGAGCTAGTTAAATAGTCATCAGATGACGACTAATTCCAGTCCAGTTTCCACTGGCGTTACCACGGGATAAATCCCATCCATTACAGTGAAGTGGCTCCTGAAGGATGCTGCTGTGTGCGCGAGGATGGGGATGGGTGGACGAGAGAGCTGGCATCAGCCCAGCCACTTCCCCCATCCCAGCACTCGCAGTGCTGTGGAGGTGGCAGAGATCCCACACGGGAGAAGGATGGGATGTTGCAGCAATCCCCTTTTCCCCCTCTCTGTGTTTGCATCTTGTTTGGTTTTCCTTCTCTCTTTGGATCCTTTCTGCAAGGAGAGCAGCAGTACCCAAACAGTGATGCTGGACCTGAGCCTCGTCTTGCCCCACAAGTCCCAAAACCAACTCCTGGGGTGTAGAGAACCCCAGAAGCATGGCAGGATCATGCCCAGTGACAAGGAGAAGCTGTACTCAAAACTAAAAATTATTAAAATTCCAAGAAAATTATTACAGCATCGTGTAGCTCCTTCTCTTCAAAGACCCCCATAAACATTTCCCTTCTAATCTTCCTGATACCAAGTGTAGCAAATTGACAGCAGAGGTATGAAACCCGAAACCCGGTCCAGGAGCAGTCAGTTGGGAGCAGACTTTGGCCAAGGACCCCTTCCCTTTCATATCCCGCCCCGGTGTGCCCTCCCCCTCTCCCCCATCCCTTCCCTTCCACCCATTGTATGGCTTCCAAGATTTCTCATGGAAATACCCCATGGCTTGTTTTCCATTGCAGGTTAATACCGGATTTAAGGCTGTTATTTTCTTTTTCCTGACATGTCGCCCATCACATTATGATTATTAGAGTTTTCTTTTGAAGAGTTACCTGAGGTGAAGCCTAATTGGACTTGAGGCTGCCGAGGAAGGATGCCAGGGCTCGGGAGCGCTGCCAGCCGCTCATGGGGCTCATGCACAGACAGCAATCATGGCAACGGGCTCGATTTCATGCCATGATTTAAGATACAGTCTGTAAGGGTATACCGATGATAAAGCTTCAGCGCCTGTTAGAGAGCTGGAAGCAGGAACGGTGCCACTTCAATGCAGAGAGACCGATCAGCTTTTAATATAATATTTAATGGCAAAAGAGCCGTATATCAAATGACAGAAGGCAACAAAGGAGAGGTTTAACGGCTGCTAACTCTAACCCTCTTAGAGTTTCCAGGCTCCCTCGCTCGTTTTGGGAATCCAGTACTGGCTAACAGACACTGCAAAGCCTATATATTAATGGTTTAAATAAAATCATCTTGTATATTCTGCCTTATTCTGCAAGGCATTGCAGGCTGGATTCTGCCACCCGAAATTGCACAAAATCTGGGATTTTGGTACTAATCTGACCTTTGCATTACTGCTCACATTGACTTTAGCGGCATCGCTCACACAAGTGAGTGCTGCGCAGTGAGGACACCGGTGAGAATTGCTTGGAAGGGCTTGAAAGTCTGGCTTGTCATTATCTGTCAACGTATTTAATACTAACTGAAAGAAAAGTAGCAGCAGGACACTGAGCATCTCTGGTGACACTCCGGTGGTTTCACTCCATCAATTTATATATGTTTTCCCTTCAGTTTATACCCACTTTCATCATCTGTTTCTAGCTAAGACCTGGCTGTGTTGATAATGAATAAAATGTCAGGTCCAGAGATACGAATCTTCCTGGTAGATTCAATTGACTTTAAATGCTGCTGGAGAAACCACCTTATTTTCTTTCTTGTCTACCAATGTACCTATTATGTTTTTTTAAACTAATAACATAAAAACACAAGGGAGGGAAAAGGACTCAAATGCCATCACAACTCACTTTCTGGACCTCAAGCACTCTGCTAAGCAGGCATTAACAGCGGTATTAGAAACATGCATTTTGTCTGTCTTGGCATTTCGGAGCACAAACACCAGCTAAACGTCCAAGTCAATTTATTTTCATGAGGTGTTTTAAATAGAACCATTTTATCAGCAGCTGAATGGGATGACAGTGGGGCAAGGAGATGGTGGGCAAAAAAAAATTTGAATAAAAGAAATTGAAACACAGCAGAAAAGGAAAAGAGAAGAGAAATAAACTGTTGAAACAAGTTTGATTTTCTCTCTCACGACTTCCTTTCTTTTTGCTTTAAACAAGCTCTAGAGAACATTTTGATGTGGTCTGTGGGACTGTTCCCTCAGAGATGATTAAAAACAAATCCCATCAGCCATTAGGCCCTTTTGATATGATCATGTTTTTCCATCTAATTTTATCAGCCAAAATGACAACTTAACTGGGAACGAATGCCAGTTGACCAACTCTCCCAAAGCATTTTCCTAACCAAAGGTGGCAAAGGCTCCCTTAATGAATTCTGAACTTCCATTTATAAAAATATCCAGCAAGCACATGCACACACACAAGCATACACAGGAGGGAGAAACTAAAACCTTTATTTACCATTTCTGTACAATCAGATGTTTTAGAGATTAGGAGAAAAGGAGAAGGGGGAGAGAAGGAGGGGAAAGTCACATGGGAGGGAAGAAAAAAAGAAAGCCACATTTTCTATCTCTTCCTACTGTTTTTTTGTTGGGTTTTTTTTTTTTTCAGTTTCCAGACCCATGTTGTGACTTTGACAAATGATGATGCGTAGAGAAGATTTATGCCAGGTCTCGGAGCATTAGCACATTATCACGAGCAAAACAGAGCCCTTGGTCAACATCATTGGGGACCCATTGAAAAATTCTTTGAAAGTGATATATGGGCCAAGGGCCATCTCAGAAAGAGCTGTGGTGCTGTCCTGCTGGATGAAGTCTGGGTAAATGCCCAGAGAGAGCCAGGTGAAGACACTGAGCATTAGATGAGAAATGGTTAGTAAAAACCCATTCTGGAAAGGAAAGAGGAACCTCTCCACTCTCGAGGGACCAGCGTGTTGAATGATTTAATGGCTACCTTTAGGAAATGCCTTTTGCTTTATTGCTCTCTTTCTGCCTTTTTTTTTTTTTTTTTTTTTTTTTTTTTGGGAAAAAAAATAAA
>NW_009223940.1:0-3122 GCF_000690835.1 Fulmarus glacialis | reverse complement strand
TTCCTGCAAGACCACAGCTTGAGACCCATCATCTTTGCAAAAGACTCCCAAACTGCCTACAGATGGTCTTACTGATCAGGACACTCTGAATTGACTCGTTGTTGAAACAAACAAACCAAAAAAAAATCAAATTAAATCTATACGTATTTGCTACAAACGCAAAAGGATTTTTGAGTTCACTACTGAGGGTTTCCACTTCTGTTAACTTCATTCCAAAGTAATTTCCAACACAGCTCAAGAGCAGGGCTGGAGCTCCCAGGATTAGGCTGCGCAGATTTTCCACAGAGGTGTCAGAAACTGCATGGAAAACTGGTGGGATTTTCAGAGCTACTTGAGGCATCGGCCCAACAGTCTTTATCCTGCCTCACTGCCAAAACTTCTTTAAAATGCTTCCTATTCCCCTGCACAAGAAACTGTGCAAAACTTAATTTGCATGGAAGTTGAGTTGCTGACGATATTTATTGTGCTTCTAGAACCAAATGTTTGATTTTTAGTGTTTCTCCAGAATTAAAATTTTCTTAAATTTTGGGAATGAAGATTAGCATATCAATTATAAGGTCTTACTCTCCAATTTGCTTTGAGATTCAAGAAAATCACATAGAATTTGGAAGTCTGTATTTTAGCTCATCTGTGACTGAAATCTCAAGACATTATTTCATCTTCCAGATTTTTATTATCTTGGGCCTGAAATTTCAAGGAAGGGTTAAGATTTCAGAAGTATTTAGCTTCAAACAACCAATGTAGAGACAGTTTACAATTTCAGAGGAATTTCAGACTGTTCTTTTAGGAACTTGTGTATCTTTGCTAGAGCCACATAAGCTTTAGAAGCCACAATAGTCTCACAGAAGTTATTGAGAAACTTTGGGGTACAGTACGCCTATGAGATTAATGCACATAATTTTGTTCAGGGATGAGAAACTGTAGAAACTGTATATGTGGTCCTTAAAAATTGGATTGATTAAATTTGTCTCATTGGAATCTCTAAACATTGGTAATATATGTGTCACAGTTGAAGAATTCAGTCATTTATTTCTTATCTACAGTACTCTGAACTATCTGCGCCTCTTGGAATGCCACAGTTTAGCTAGAAATCTAAAATAAAAAACAACAAAAGACTGGAATTAGCAGAAAATATTTAAAGTTTAAAGGGGTAAAGTTAACACAAGTAGGTTCTTTATCACTCAGAAACGTGCTGCACATCCATGTTTTGAATAAAAGTGCCACTGAATGAAGAAAGACTCAGTCATTCTCATTTCATATACAAACTACAAAAGTTAAACACATCTTGTAAACAATGAATAGGGAGCGCAAAGATTTCGGTGCTCTTATGGAAGTTTTTAAGGGTGCACACAGATAAAGAAAACATTTTTGAGTAAATGACTTGTATCTTTTCAGCGCCGTTTCAAGTACAGTGTGTCAGGATGATTGATGATATAAGCCTGTAGCAGCTTCATGACAAATTAGTGATTTTGACATATGTTTGATGCTCTAAGCATTTTTCACTTGAAAGCAAGACGACTTGCTTTTCAGGTGCTGCCTTTGCTCAGAAGTTTGCAATTGAGTCTGGGAATTCAGTTATCTGGAGGACAGCAGTATTTCTGGAAATATCATCAGAGCACCCAACAATCAGTGTTTTCCCAGTGCTACTGTCTTATTATGTCTAAAGAGATACAACCTAAATGCAGGAGGAATGTCAGTACAAAAATAAGGGAACTGGATATTAGTTTCAGAAGGGATGACTATAACAGTATAGTCGCAATTCTCCAGGCAAATGTCTGTCTTTCAGGAGACATATTTATTTTTTTATTTATTTTTGCAATTTGTTTGGTCCTGCCATGTGGTGTATGATTGCACAGACCCTCACATGTGCATGCACAGAAGCCTTTATTAAAATACATGCTTTATCATAGCAGGACAGTCCCACTATCTCTCTCCCTCCTCATCACCCCATTTGTCTCTCATATACTGGAGAAGTGACAGCCCTACTGTCTCTCTCCCACCTGATTCGTCTCCCTTATATACTAAGAAAAACCAGTCTCTCTTCCTTCCAGCAACGATCCACATGACTACTCACAATTCCCTTCAGCTGTTTCAGCTCTTGAATCAGCTGGTGCTCAATAGGCCACCTCTTCTGCTTTATTCAACTCTTCTTTAGCTTCCACATCTGCCACCTCAGGGTGACTGCAAGCAGCATCCCAGGCGTATGTGCACATCTGCTAGTTCTCAGCGCACAGGCTGAAGGCCTATCTTATCTTGGCCGAAACTCCCGATTCCACAATTCTCCACACTTCTCCACATCTCCCCCTTTTTTGTTTATTCCTAATTGCAAGCTGAAAAAGCAACAACTCAGCAGCTTCAGGAGACTATTTGACACTGTATAAGTTTATAATCGAGCTAAGAATTGCACACAGGGTTCCTGCACCCCTTGTCGGATCATAGCAAATTATGATTCCCGTTTGTCAAAATTCAGCACTCATCTTAACACTTTTCATAACCAAATCAGCCACCTGTGTAAGCTCCTCACAGGGCAAGGCAAATGTGCAGCAGGTGACACCCAATTCCATTCACCTAACATTTCATCTTGCCCATAGGGTCGTTGCAAATTGTTCAAGTTGTCCATTACATTCACAAGAACAAGTTCACGAAACTCAGAAAACCACACAGAATACTGCACCACGGACAAAACAAGGCGTAATATAGACTTCCAATCTAAAGGAGTCATCGTATACAATTCTCCTATTGCTTGTAATAAATTTATAGTAAATGAAACCTGTAACCCATATTCCTTTATTGATTTGCATACCTCCTTAATCACCTCACATGGTAAATGAGCATACTCTGGGGCCCTGCCAGGTCAATAAACTACAGGCATTGCCTGTTACATCCCTCTTTTTTTAAAAAAACAAGCAAAGAAACAATTGTCTTTCCCTTGTCAGAGTTCAACAAAAATACTTTTGATTATTTTTGCACATTAGTAAACATAGAAATAAATAATCTGGAGAATCTGCAGAAAGATATGATTTGAAGGCCATTTCCTTTTTAGCCAGACAAATATTAATCTTAACTTACTAAACCTATTTTCTTTTATACAAGCTTACAAATATTAATCTTAGCTTACTAAA
>NW_009223939.1:16907-94499 GCF_000690835.1 Fulmarus glacialis | reverse complement strand
CTGCCTGCTGGGTTAAACCACAACACAGTCATACTTCTACATCAAAACTTGAGAAGTAAAAATTTTTTACACAGGAAGCAATAAAGATTCGAAAAAACACACATAGAGATGAGATCAGTATTAGGGCACTCCAATATCTCCAACGTTGACAAGAACTCCAGTGGAAGACAAGAACTTTCTGTAGAATACTAAAATACAAAGGAAAAATCCTCATAATCTTTCAAGCAGAATTTTTGTTTGATCTTCAGTTGAAAGCAATTCAACTATTCTTTCTGATGAACTGCAAAATCCTATAGCTGAATTAAGTAAATCATGCATAGTCTTTAGGAAATGAGAAAAGAACTGTTTGAACTTTGGACCTTCATACAGAAATCAGTAGCAAACTCATCTTAATGGAAAGTTAGTATTCAGGATGATTCTGTGCTCTAAATTAACACTGACTTTTGAAAAGTCGTGCAGAAATCCGTGCCACTTCAGCAAGCACTAATCAATATCTACAGCGTGCTGCTGGGTGGGGTTATGCACCATTTTAAACAGCTCCAGAAGTCTGACAGATAAACTGCAAATTGAGGAAGCCTTCTCTTCAGTAGCTCTTTCTTGATGTAAGTGAAGGTAAGGCTCTGAAATTGCTTCATTTTAATAACCATAAAACTAAGAGAAATACTAGTAACTGTCTACGCCACCTGCAATGGTGAAAACTACCCTGTTTTAGAGGGAAAAGCAAGACAGTCTGCACCAAGCTGTTACAGACCACCATTCCAAGTTTCCCACATACTCAATCAGGTAGGAGCAGACTTTCCCTAAAACTTCAGCATTTAAAACCTACCCTGAACCTGGAAATCAAAGTGACCCATTTTCAAAGGAAAATCTTAAGTCATTAGTGATTACTGAAAATTTTAACCACAGGACACTCAGTTGCAATTTGCTAAAATGCTAAGAGATGCAGCCCTTCTCTTCACCCTTCCTGCTCACCTCCTGAACTCTTTGAAATACACTAGCTGAATCAATATTTTGTTAAACCTCTTATTTTCTGTGTTCAGCATCTTCATATTTTAGCACTCTTCCAGTGTTCAGAGAAGAGCAACCATTTCGTTCTTAGACGTTAAGCCCCTAAAAGTAATACACTGCTTGTATTTTATTTGAAAGAACAAAACACAAGCCATTAATACCAAGAAAACAAAAACAAAACAAAAAAACAACCCAAACCAAACCAAAACCCCCCAATTCTGAATCTCCACGCTCAATGACTAATGGAAAACCTATGAACCCATTCTGGTGACAAGGATAGAATTTTAACACACAATATGGTTAGAGAAAAACGTGGGAAAAAAGGGCATGACATTCGAGTCTGATCTACATTAAAAGAAACAGTGTACACAACAGCCATGCAGGTTAGCTTACTCTATAAGGACATCACAAAAACAAGTTTGACTTATTCTTGTGGCATGTTGTTCAAAACTAGCTCTGTTTCTGTGTCGCATGGCAGCACTGAAATGCTTCGACATGTGCAAAAATGAAATAAATTACCACTATCTAAAAACCAAGGAAGGCATTACATGTATAGAATGGTTAAGAGCCTTGCCTCGATAACTGCTCACCACCATTTCCTTTTCTGTTGCTGTGTGTCTTAAAGCAAATAAAAGGCTCCTCTGGATAAATGCTGAGAATAAGTTTTTTAAAAATCCATACTTACTGAGAATTTTATAACATTCTTGTTGCAAACTATCCTTCTTTAATCCTATCAACATCACTTAAAGAAAAGGACTCCAAAGCACAGCAAATAAAAACAAGTTGGGGTGGCAGGTCTTTATAAACAATACAGGGACATCAGATCAACAGACTGGGTTTGTTAACTATTGCCTTTTAATCCAGTGTCCCTGCTCCCACAATTAGGCAGGAGATTTAAATCAGATCTGCAAACACTGGAAGATAGGAAAGCAAATTTCTTCAACACTCAGTAATTTTTAGGAAGAATATTACTAGCTGCCCAGTAGCCTTAGCGGTTTGACATAACTTCTCTACTCTTGTATTAACAACAACAAAAAATACATACACACAAACACACACACAAATACACAACCTAAAACCTACAGCTCATCACTGTGATTCAGTACAGAATTTTCTTCCAAATCTGCCTTTCTGTATTAGAAGCGGGGAAAACAATGCGAACTTGAATGTATGGCAGAGAGCTGACAGGCAGAGACAAATGACATATAATGCATCTTTTGAAATGAAGTCCCAAAAATACAAAAGTTAATTCTTCTACAGGGTAGTATGGAGTATTTCATTTGTCATAAAACAGGGTCTTTACCATGCTGGCTTATTATCTGAGATGTTGTGCCAATCATTGCAGCCCAGTCTTCCCAGGGGTTTGAGCTACAACCTCAGATCTTCAGAACCTGCTACATTCCTTATTCATGAATTGATACACTTTGATCAGCCATGCCAGTTATTCTTCCCTCTTCCCCATTTTCATCTTTCATCAGTCCCTTGACAAAATTCCATTTCAGACAAATGTATAGAGCAACATTATGTTCAGGGCAATTCACTGAAGATTATTTTCTATGTTAATTTCAGAAACAGATAAAAATCAAATAGACCCCGTCACCAAATTTTCCTGACACTCCCTTCCTTCTCACAAAAAAGCCTAACCACACTCCATAAAGATTAAAGTAAAAACCACGTCCTCGCATCCACTTGGGGAAAATATTCCTCATATTTGAATAGACTAGGAGTATGTAGCAAATGACACACGCAAATTCAATACACGCTATAAACAGATAAATTTAGCTGCACATTTAGGTACACTTCTTAACAAGAGTGGTAAAAGGCTTTTGTAAGCAGTTGGCAGATTTTCTGTTTAATTTACTGTTTCAGTGGTGATGGGGTTAACTAATAGTGTGACTGAAGCTCTGATCAGATGGCAATCAATACTGCAATCAAAACCAAAATATATAGAATACAGAAAGTGTATGAAGTGTACAGCCCAATGCAGTCATTGTGACTTCACAGCATAACCCTCTGCATTACGCATGATGGAAACAGGGCACTCTGTAAGGCTCCAGGGATTTTTTTTGGTTTTATTATTTTATAATACTGCAAGTGCCTTAGACAAAGAAAACAAGAAACTATGGAATTAAGTACATTTCAGAGGCAAGGGGCTGAGAGAAGTTTCTTATTTCCTAAAACTTTCCCCAGTCAGAGGCATCAACTGTGGATACGTTGTATCAAAGACTGAAAACAGACAGTTTTTTGTGGTTGCCCTTTTCTGAATAACAGCAATAAAGAAAGTCCAGTTTTAACCTACCCATAACAAGAATCGGCTCATTCATCTCACTGGTATTCAGAGATAAGGAGGTACAAAACAGATGTGAACTATAGTGGCTTCTGTCTATTGGTGCTGAGCTCAGTACAGCTTATAGTGTCTGATAGAAATTATTAACAAAAAAGCCTTTCAATTTTGAGAAAAAATTGTGGATTTCAGCTGTGAATTTTCAAGCTTTCAGCATTTTGTCACTGTTTAAAGAAAAAAAGAAAAAAGAAAAGAAAAGAAAAAAAAGCCTCATTTTTCTCTCCTGAAATGGGAAGACCATTTCCTTCCCAGCTATATCTACAAGGGGATACGTAGGTTATAGATGTTTTGTGCTCTTTACCTCAGTGCAGCTTCTGGGAGAGTAGGTATTGGCCCAAGAAAAATCAAGGTGAGACCATCTCCACTTCTTATATACAGAAAGACCTTCTGACCTGCCTCATTTCCCTTTAAGTGTCATAAAATTAAATAACAAAAATCCATAGCTCCATAAGAAAACTGTATCTAAACTACCATAGACATTGATTTGACTGCCACAGAATATGAATGCTATTGCAATATTGACAAGGCATGACCCTCTTCATTACTTAAGTTGACAGTTTTATTATACTGTCAGAATTTAAAGTGTGTCCATTTTCCTCTTACAGGTGATGGACCTGTCAAAATCTTCAGTCAAGGTTCAGTTGTTATAGTCCTACTAGAGCTTCAGCAGCATGAGAGAGGGGAGAATAATGACACCATTCCTAAGATGCTTTATTTTACCCTGAAGCATCATAAAAAGTCATCTAGCTCCAACTTCCATAACACAGCCATCAAGTAGTGGGACAATCAGCGCCACACTGATTGGGGAAATCAGACAAATCAGTAGCCACTGTTGTCTTTTAGAAAGAGTAAACTTTATTCTACCACATGCCTACATTTGTGATTCTTTTGCCTTGTTCACACACAATCATTACAACTAAAATCCAATTTTTTCGCATCACAACTAGCAAATCTCAGAGAGATCCAGGATATGGAGGTTCTGTGGGATCCCTTCTATGTTGCTGAGAGAATGGCTGGAAAACACTGACGAAGAAGTAGATATTCACAATGAAAATACAATGCAAAGTTTCCATGTGACAAATTACACTGCTGGGACTCTTCCTTATTCATGCCTGGACAGACCCTCTTTCAGATTAAAAAAAACCCAAAACAACAACAACAAAACCCAACCCCAAAACAAACCCACACCCCCCCCCCCAACCAACCAAAAAAAAAAAATCCCAATAAATTAAAGTACAAAGTCAGCTCCTTGTGGAAGAGTCAGAGTTGGAGAATAGGCAAGAATCTAGCTGCTTATGACTGCAAGATTTCAGCGCCAGCCAGCTCATAGAGAACAGTCTCTAATCTCCAAATACAAATCTTCGTATTTATCAGAGTAGATTATAATCCTACATCTAAGATACCCTTTAAAATCTTTTTCAAGGTTTCATTGAGATGCTGTTAGCCCAGAAATACATAGTGTCTAATGAAAGCTTTCCAAGAATGGAAAATGAAATACCTACGTTTAATGAGGTAAACGTTTTGACCACAGCTTACAGGGACCTCAGCGTACAACGCAATTACTTGGAGAGAGATGGGCACATCTGCTCCTGCAATAAATCATAACAGTTACTCTTGACCTTAAAATATGAGCTACAGTTTACAACAGTTTTTGACACTGCAGTAGTAGGGAAGAAAGCACCCCTGTTGTTTTTCTGGTAAAGAATCTTCTTGGTTTAAAAATGTATTTGTTCAGATAAGGTATTTGCTAGATCCAGGGAGCATTACTTCTATCTAGAATAGTTGGCACTGCTTATTTGCTCAATATATAAATATTAGAAGAGGGATATGATACAAATCCAAACAGATGAAGACTCTCAAAAAAGTCCTTAACGTATTGAATATATAGATAGATATATTGGTGTATCTGCCTCTATTTTCCAATAAATAAAACTTAAGAATATATGTCTTTTGTGCTTATATATAAATATAAGATTCACTAAAAGCAGTTGAGATCTGGACACTTACTTATATTGAGTTGATAATGCTTCCAGTGAAGAAAAACAAAACACTGCAATTGACAGCTATGTCTAACAAGAAGAAAATGTTCACTGACCAAGATGAAAACAATGTGTATTTTAACAATTAACAATTTATAAACAGGACATTAATCATCTCACTTAGCTTTCTACATGCACTTCTAGAGGGGAACCCACCCACTTTATTTTAGAAGCACACCTTAGAGTGAAATGAATTACCCTTTCCCCATCAACAGAGAGAAGCAGATACAGCAAGGGAGTCAAGAAAACTAGCTGGGTGACTACATGTGAACCAATGAACACCATTCATGAGGACTTTGCAGTAGCCTAAAGCTCAAGAATAGTTTTTCCTTTATTAACTCTGCATAGTGCAAGAAAAGACCAGATATAAAAGGCAATGATATAATCTGTCCAGAGTTTCACTCTAAAAAATAAACAAGTAATGGATCTCAGTTTCATTGACAGTTTAATTTTCCTCTCTTTCAGCCTGAGGAAATTATAATTTAAACCTCTCAGATCACGTCTGGGGCAGCTTTTTGACCTTGCAAGGATTCTTGTCATCCTTTTGGAAATATAAAACAACACTAAACTAGTCACAATCACATGCAAGAGCGCTATTCAGATCAGTATAAGTTAAGTTTGATGCATCCCAAATAAAGTAACATCACCCCAAAAATCATAATAGTGATTTCCACTACATAAACTGAGACTTCACAAATTAAGTTAGTTCCCAGGACGTGCTGAGCACATGCATGGATGCTTCTTGTCAGTGCCTGATACAAGCCCTCAGTTCTGTAGTGCTGATGTATCATTAATTAACCCAATTTCTCATATAAGCTGAATAGACAAGGGTTCTGAGAAATCAGTTCCATGTACCGATCCATCACTGTGACAGCTGGGCCCAACAACTTTGCAGTTATAGGTAGGGCACCCAGGGGCAAAAGACACTGTTGGAGAAGAAACGGGCATCTAATCCCAGTTATGTGCCAATCTAAAGAGAGGATAACTCAATTCTGCAGGGAGTTATTCACTTAACTCAATGCAGATATCAATACAATTAGCCTAAAGTTTGCCACCACAGCTCAAAAATGTATTTGAACTAATGTGACATTTTAGGAGTGTGTGTTTTTTGTTTTTGTTTTTTTAATTCTACTTGTTAAGCACAAAAATGCTGACATTGTAGATCCTCCAAATTCAGGGCACATCAAAATGGAAGGTTGTCTACACAGAAACAGCATTTTCTTGGCCACCTCAGGACTTCCATGTGTCAAGTTGACCCTGCCTTCCCTTTATTGAATTGCAGTTCTGAAGCACCCCAGAGTAAGCTGACCTACATGCAAATCCTTCCTCCTCAACTATATCTCTGTCCAGTCAGCTACTTCCCATTGGAGATGACGACCTTATCAACAAAAAGATGATCTCAATGTACTTGGGCATGTACTTCTCCGTATTGTACAGAGGGTGAAGATCTCCACAGAGCAAATCACAAACTGAACTTTTGGCAAGACACAGGAGACAAAAATTCAATTCAATTTTTTTTTTTTAATAGCATGCTCTTCCCCAACATAAACGTACTACTCCAACAAGCTTACACTATATTATATATATACACACACACTTACATATATGTAGTGAAACTATGGTTTTTTTGTGATCCTGACAACTGTCTTAACAGAACTGAATCTTAATAAAGAAATATTCCACATCTGACACAGGATTCTCCTCTCCTAGTATTTCTATTAAAACACTTTCAAGTTAGAGAAGAACATGCTCATGTTGAACTATATCTCATTTTCAACTGTTGTCTTCGTTCATTTGAATTCCCACTATATTTGATTTTAAGTGTGTATTACTTCCAAGGAAGCTTCTAAGTATAGGTATCAAATGCTCTTATAGAATATTCCAAGTGCTATATAGCAGCAGTTCATTTCCATTGATTTAAGTGCAGTAAAGTCATTCCAGTATTTTTTGGTTGCTGTTAAATATGCAGAATAGTAATCTGTTCAGAAATGCCATGCAGGGTAGTCAGAGAAAGGATACTGACGAACTTGGGAAATACCAGCCTACATTCAGCATACTAAAACAAGAAAAATATAATATTAATAATATTTAGCACTATTTTAAGGTTTCCAAAATTAATCTAAATAGTTGTTACCCTTGTGAAACATTATGTTCATTTCGGAGACAGAGAAAGCTATCCCACAAATGGTACAACCAACAGTAGAGAAAACAGAGCACAACTCCTCAGACAGCACATCTTTGCATATCCTCCATAGTTTTACACCCAAGAACCTGAGCATATCTGACATATGCAGTATATTAACTCCTAGCTCCCGTCGCACTGCCCATCAAATTAGTGAGTACATACCAATGCGTGAGCCCATATCCTTCCTTCCCTAGAACTACCGTCTTCTCATTCTAACTTTTGCAGCTTATTGAACCACACCAACTCTGTGGTTCAGTTTAATTAAAAAAAAAAAAAAAAAAAGCAGACCCCAAACTCTTCCCATAGTATTTACAATTCATTTCTTAGCTCTGATTGGTATCATGAGGAATATTTAATTATGTTTTCTTGCTAGACTTATAAAACATGAAATTAAGAAAGGATAGATCGCATCTGTGCTTTTGAAAATGCACCTAACAACAATCGTTCTCTGTATAGTTATCAATAATAAACACCATGATACATGTCATTACTGAAGCTATAATAGACATGGATCAGAAAAACCTTCACGTCACATCTGGAAGGGAGAGAAAAGACTATAACAAGCTTTTTGATCCATGTGGTTTTGCCCCACATTTTTATATATTTCATTTCCTCATTCTGACCTGACTACTATCCTGCTACTTTGATAAGAGGTGCTATTTTTGGTAAGTACAGTATTACTATATGATACAATCTTGACATTCTTTTAAAATGAGCATTAGGAGGGGAAAGAAATTGTAAAGGCCTTTGCAAGTCAAAGTCAGTCAATCTCTTAGTTGCACTTTTCACGCATTCTGAATGTCTCGCTTTAAAAAAAGAACAAAAACAAAAAAAACACCCACAAAACAAGCCCCAAAACTAATCTAATCTTCACTTTTTCTACTTTAACCTACAGGCTGAGCACCTGTTTTCTCAGAGCTCATTCCACATCAGCTTCTACTGTCTTTGACTACATACACTGAATTGGACTTACAAAATTCTATCTAATCATTAAGAAAACCAGCAAAAAACCCCAACACTACTAAAGCAAGAATACTACTCCTGTTCAAGGATAAAAAATTGGAATTGCTCCAGCCATAAAATGCTAATTCAGACCGTTTGTGTATAAAGAAATGAAGAAAGACTTTTCCCCCTATCAGGGAGGGCCCTATGTTATAAAAAACTTTGACTGTTGCAGGTTCACCTCATAGCTTCTTTCCTAGCTACAACTACGTGTGCCAGCAAGTCAGTTGGACTGCATGCAGAGTTTACAAGTGTGTGAAAATTTAACTCCTTCAAGTTAAATGGTAAATAGAAAACCTTGAGGTAAAAGGTGAGTGTAGGCTTCATTTTTGGTAGAAAATTGGTAGGAGTTAGAGTTCTTGTTCTTAAAAACCCATCTCCTTCCCCTTTCTTCTAACTCTTCAAATTGGATCCAAAGCACCAGCCATATATACAGTAGTGCCTGATGCCTTCACATCTCTTGCTGGCATCCCTGGAAGATCATGACTGAAATGAATTTTCTTTAAGTGCATGACATTGCAAAGGTAAGAGATGAAGTGAGAAGAATTCATGCTGTCTTTGCAAATACCAACATACACTTAACTGAACTCAGAAAATAACCAAGAAAACAAAATTGCTTATACTTACATTCTAAAAGATGTGTGGTTTTAGAAGTGTTGTAAAGCATTCACAATTACTATTTTCGTGTTATCTTCCTGACAACTGTGAAAAGAACACTCATTCATTTAATATATTTATTTCCTCTTCTTTCTGTATGTCAGGAGAGCTGCAGATTCAACAGACCAGTTCTTCCTAGTCAGGGCATCAGGACTCAGTGCTAAGCAGTTTACAGGGGTCGATCTACAGCTGCTCAAAGGCATTCAAGGACATTTTCCCTAGCCTCCCACCCCACAAATAGACACACTCAAATAAAATTGCTTCAGAAGAACCTTAATGTTTCTAAAAGCTCTGATTTAAAGAAAAATATTATACACAAAGTATTTCAGCTTTAGTATAGCATTTCTAGACAAAATGAGATCAAAGAACCAGTTATCTATGAAGAGTCAGTGTTCTGTTTAACACAGAATTCTGAAAGTCTTGGTTTTTTTCTAAGGCACCGACAAATATTGAATGAAATAGATATGCCATATTCCAGCCTGCCTCACTTGAGCCTTGCTCAGCAATTTAGATCTATTTGGTAGGCTTACACCATTGCAGAAACAGGCTCCACAGAGAAAAGTCTCAAGTTTAACACTATCTTTAGCAGTTTTATTTTTACTCACTTAGAAAAACCCGTAGCTGCTGATAGTGGGAGCATCATTTGCTCCCCTGAATATACTGTCAAATTCAGAACAGCAACAGACCAGTTGAATTGGCCATAGCCAACATAAAAAATGAAAACCCCTATGGCAGCACTAAAATCTAAGGACTAAGTCAGTCACATCTAGATGTCATTGAGAAACTAGTAAGCCGGAGCTTTGGACCCATTCACTTTCAGCAAAATTCAGTCTGTGCATTTTTAAAGTGACTGAGAGACTATACTATACGCATTATTTAGAAACTAGTGAAAGAAAAGAGGATGGGGAGAGATGAAGAAGCTTTTTTTTTTTCCCCCCTTCCTTTTTACGTTCTCACATGAGACAAAACCAATCTCCTAGCTGCTTGGAGCAAAAACTCTGCTGGTGTTGCTTTTTCAGAGTTTTCTGACGATCTCTCAATGGGAAACTGAGCAAAGTCAGGTCCCAGTATCTACACTATCAATCAAACTGAAAAGAAAGATGATAATCCCTTACGTTCTTCCTCTTTGTGCTTAATCACTCTTTGCACACTCTCACAAGGAGTTAAACTGGGCTGGCTTATACTAATGGCCTCACAATCCTCAGCTCTTTGACACAGAAGTTGAAAAACAGGTCTAGTAAAGCTCAGAAAAGCCGAGCATTCTTTTAAAAAATGAAAGCATATTCACTTGAAGTTTGAAAGCATGTTCTGCTCCTTAAATCCCAATCCTCAATGAAAGATGACAGTGGAAAGCTGAAGGCACTGAGTGCGTATTCTTATTTAATTAAGGCTACCTCTATCTTTAAGTATAACAGGAGAGTGGTGTTTTCATCATATGTCTCATGCAAAATTAACCTTTAGACAGTGGCATCTAAAAGCATCCTAGTAAACTACAGCCCATTCAGGAATGCTGATCTGTTTAGAGAAGTTTCTGTGATGTATAGAATTCTAAGCACATGCTCTGAGCTGTATTTTTAAAAGATTACAAGTCCATCCTATTACCAGCAATAGGGCTCACCACAGTTGAAGAGTTTATTTCAAGATTCCTGCCAGAGTGAGTAACAGTCACCAACTTCTCTCATGGAACCTGAATATATTTTTCCCTATTTCATTTCCTATTTGTACCCCTTATTCCAAACTATGTTTTTCAGACCAAAAATATATGACTTATTTTACGTGAATGGTCAAGTACAAAGCACAATGTTCTCCAGACACTAACAAGACAGACTGATAACATGAGTCAATGGTACTGGCCTGATCCCCATCTGATGGACAGATGCAAAGTTACTCGATTTCCCTCTGTTGGATCATTCATGTGGAAAAAAAAAAAATCTGCTGACTGTGGAATTCATCACAAAGTATTTGTCCAGTCTGATGCTGAAGAAAACTCAGATATGAGATACTACTGTTAATAAAAGCAGTGACAAACATAAACTTCCTAAAACTGAAACCAATGAGATGAAAGCACCTAAGCAATGAAATAGTTGGGTAAAGAAAAAGAATGTAATTGATTCCAGGATTATTTTAGCTTCACTATGTTTGCAACTAAACACAAGCATTACTGTTTGAAGAGTCAATAGTCAAGAGCCAATTTGACAACTAAATTCCTAAGAGAAAGAACTATTTGACTATTACTAAGCATATTTCAATCGTGAAAGTTCATATTTATAAAACAGCAAAGAGAAGCTTAGACTCTTGCCACCATATCAGCTCTAAAAGCTTCTCATATAAAATTAAAAGGAAAGAAAAATACAAGCTCCTCAGTAGTCTCTGAAAAAAGAGTATGAGTACAAAATTAAAGCAGCATGTCTTGTCTGTATAAGACTTTGTGTGGTATCTGCACACCTTAACTAAAACATTTTAAGCTATGCTCTGAACAGTGGCCTACAAAGGGTATGTTCTTTCAGAAATAATCTGAGATGCTGTTCTGCATGATGAAGAGTCTGCCTCACTGAATTAAAAGAAAGGGATACCATTGAGTCATTGGGCTGTTATATTTCTATCTGAAATAATTTTTTAATCACTTCAAATTACTCTATAACAAAAGATTAAGGATTTCAAAGGAAAAAGGAAGACATTGATTCAGAAATGCAGGTTTTCCTTTTACAAAGATTCCCTAGCAATACAAAACACAAGGGCATACATGAGAAAAAAGTTACATAGATGTCAAATATTGTAAGCAGAAAATGTATAGAAACAACTGTAGTTCTTTAAGCATAGATCAACTACCGTTACCGATACTTTTCACTATGAAATATTTATTTGGCTGTCTGTACAGAGCTGTAATTCTTGTCATCATTACTGTAACCATGTCACTTTTGTTACTCAATTGAGTTTTTATGTATTCTAGGGAAATGCGTGCCACTTAATCTGTGGACATATTTGATTTAGAGAAAGAGTCAGCACTATCTCAAAGCAGGGGGGGAGGGAAATGTAGAGAGACCAATCAACCTGTTCTTCCAGACACCTGCTTTGTCAGTCTTCCCTCTGTCTGCCCTCACCGCACAGTAATACCTACCCTTATTCTTAGACATTTTACATACTTTTAATAGAGAATTACCTGAATAACCTGCTACAGTTCTGAAAAGAATGAGAACTGCAAATGGTCATTTATTGATTTTAGCACTGAAAATATTACACCTAGGATTTTAACTTCAAGTCCATCTTATAATGACCCCTCCAAGCATTAGAAATATTCTAAATCAAAATTAATGCTTGACAGTTAGAGCTGAGCAGCAAAGATGCACAGGAAGTCTGAATCACTTTTTTTTTCCCTATGTGGAATTTTTTATTAAGAGGTCTGTTTTTCTAATAAGCTGAAGTATAGATGTTATATTTTTAACTGTTTCCAGAGCACTTATCTTTTTCCCTGTTGTAACCCAACAATCTTTCTCCCCGATACATCTGCTCCTCATTTTTTTCCTTCCCAAAAAGATCACAGCTTGCCTCCCCACACACCCCTCTCAAAAAAAAGAAAAAAAAAAAAAAAAAAAAGAGGGAGAGAGGAATTACTGAGTTCTTAGTTCAAAGGTCAAGGGTAGGAACACCAAAAGAGGAATTCTTGTCCTCCAAAACCCAGAAATACAGGCCACTGATGATTTTTTATTTGCTACCTGGAACACTGGGAAGAAAATTCATGGAATGCACAGGCTCTGCCTTGCTAAAACCCAGGAAAGTAAGGTGGCAACTAACTATCCCCTCCACAGCTGCTAGAGGACCATTACAAGGATGCACAGTTGCAATTCTTCTTTCAAGCGTACCATACAGCTGGTGTGAAAGAATAAGATTAGTCATTAAAGGAGATGTTAGAGAGCTTTGTAATTTCAGCAGTACACCAATACAGAACTTTAGCTTAGAAGTGTATCAGAGTGGAAGGAGAAGTAGCTGAAGGAATAGCTGCAAAAGAGATTTCAGTCTTTCCACTCTAAGCTAACAGTTCACCAGCACTGACAGGTGGGTCCTTCTAGGTTTACGGTGGCATCTATATCATCATAATGCAGCATCTCTACAGCATGAGCATTAGATAGAAAGGGAAGTACATCGGAGTCATCCTGTCAAAATACCCAGGGCCGGGCTTATTTTCTGAACCACTTACTAAATTGATGAGTCTAGAGTGTTTTTCCCTTCATCCTTTTTACCTTCACTTTCCCCCCAGCTGTTTAAAAACAAAACACTAAAAAATTAAAAGAAAAAAAAAAATCACAAACCCAAAACAAATAAAACCCCAAACCAAAAAATGCACACACCTCCACCAACCACTTCCATGCCCAAGCCTAGACTGGATGTATTATCAATTACTCGTGTCAGTTTAATTTGGATTGCAGACTCTAAGAGGCAAGAATAATTTTATCATTCTTGTAAGCTCCATACTCTTGTACTATTCTTCTTTCTTATATTAATACTCATGAAATTTTACAACTGCATGACTTAAAGGAGAGGAAGATTTGAACTTCCCTGAAGTTCAAGGGAATTTGGCACTTAATGCTTATTTCTCCATTGAAAAGAGTAAGCCATTCTCCAAATTTAGATCCAGAGCTTAATTCTTTTGTTAGAGTTCTTGGGTGGCTCTTTCATTGCCATTTACTGATATTAACAGGTGAATTTTATCCAACTATTTCATGGCTTCAAACTTGCATACACAAACAGAGATTTGCTGAGCTATACAAGAATGGGGGTGCCTCAATTCTGTGAGTCAGAGGTCTAACGAGTTATGTCAAACATACACTTCTTTTGAGAGACTTTTCTCTTTCTCCAGGAGTACCACATCAGGTGAAACACAGTACTTTTCCATATTCCCTTCACAGCTTTGAATGGATCCATTTTTTTCCTTACTCTTCTAGGAGGACTAATCTCATTTCCTCATCCACATTAATTCCTATTACTTCTCTATTACTGTGCTACTGCAGAACTATTTCCATTTGCTAATGGAAATATACCATGGCTAATGACATTCTTTATGCTCTACTATATAGAACTTCAAAAGAAATACCTAGAAGTTATTTTAAATTGATATATCAGTATTCCTTCTTTTGAGATTTTGGTTTCCCTGTTGAAAGATTTAATCTTCTTAACAGCAATTCAAATTCAGACTTTGATGCCAGAAAGGGCCTAAGTAAGAAAGGGCCTGCTAAACAGAATGTAGACTACAGAGTTTCTTCAGATGATTCTCGTATCCAATCCATAACTTTTAGGCAAACAAAAGCATGTCTTCCAGAAAACTGTGTTTTTCTAATGCTTAAGAAAAAACACAATGCCAATCTGCAATGAGTTACTGACTTGCATGAGTGCACAACTGTCACTTTCTGCCTTCCTACTTCACCCACTTCACTTAAAAACCAAGCAAAAAATACATCCCTCAAGGGAAGCAGATTTTGCATCCGAATTATTTTTCCAGGCACATAAAAAGACAAATCAAGAATTTAAAAGAAACTGAGTCAGCATATTTTCCAAGCAGTCTGTTTGAACTCTGATCTGCAGATTTATATAACTACTTGCTTTCAGATACAAGGATAATGAGAAATCCCCTAAAGGAAGTCCCTTGTGAATATCCCAGACAAAAATCCCAGATATCATTATCCATGGAAGGAGGACTGAAATCACATGAGATATAATTATTGAAGTTTTCTTGCAACTAAAGAGAGAACTGTAACTTATATTCAATAAAGTGAGTTTTGCAATGTCTTTTAAGTAGTGCATAAACTGTAATACTTCCAACAGTGAGAGCCACCCCAGTGATTAGCCATATTCTTTGTTTTAGAAAACACATTTCAGGTTTAGTAGAAATGTTTTGCATTCAGAAGGAAAATTATAAAGTTTTCAGCCCAGAAATTAATCTAATTTTTTAAACTTGAAGTGAGATCCCTTATGGTGTCTATCTCAGTGAGGCTTTGAAAGACTTTACTGAGATAACGATGAATTAAAAAGGACACCAGTATCATCTGACATTGGAAGAGTGGGGGTTGTTTAAATTAACCTAAAGGATTTGTCAATCTGGAAGAGTGCTCATGGTTCTTATTATGTTGATTCATTTAATGACTTTGCTTAGAGTTTGTTTTAAGTGTTACCATTTAATATGAGTTAATATTGGATTTTCTTTAAATAAACACATTCACTATTAGAACATAATACAGTTTCTGATTGAGAAAGGGGAAAAAAAATACATTAAGCGACTAAGTAGTTTTCCACACTGGAGCACATGAACCTTTGTTGCCCAGCTTTTAGAAGGACGACAAGTAGATATAACAATTTTACACGCAAAAATCTGTAACCAAAACAAGAGGCGGTAGAAAAATTCAATACACTTATAATAAGTTTTTCCTCGAGGTTTACAAAATCTGAGAAGATAGGATAAGACCACAAAGATTGGAATTTTACATCTGTTCTTTGTATTCTACACTCTACTTTGGCAGTGATTCTAGGCCGAGTCCTGCATTACTCGGTCAGGCAAAACTTCTCCCTAGAAACTGGCAGACAAACAAGCGTGTCTCACAGCTGTTCAGCATTATAGTTAAGAAATGGATTTGTGCCTTATATAATGCAAGGGCATCTCTCTCACAGAATTCACGTACTACTCAGTGTGGAATACTGCTGTCATCTCATGAATCATTTCACATTACATGATTCATGTGTCTTAACTTTTCTATGTGAAAAAAGACATTTTCCTATGCCAAAGTTACATAAAATGATAGCTTAGGATGCAAACTACTCAAGGGTCAGAAAATTACAAAGATATCATCCCTTGTTCAACAGTAACTCTGTGTGTATGTGTTAGATTTGCTCTCACAGGACCCCAAAACTCCTTAGTTTCACAGGCCAGACCATACATGAGGCAGTGGCTGTGCAGGCCAATTCTCCGGGTCCATTACCACCTTCTGCCTTAGCTGGCATCTGTAAATTATAAACAGTCCTCCATATTAGAACTGGAGTCTACTACAAAGAGCTATGTAGAGGACTCAGTCTTAATGAGCCCTCACAATATTCCTCAAATAATCCCGAAATTGTTGAGGCTGGTCATTGACTTTATTACTGTGAGAAGGTTAAGTTACGTATTATTTGATACTTTAACTCTGTCTTGGGGAAACCTAGATGTCTAGAGAAATGTTTGTACATTATTTAACTCTGATACACAGAAAATTAAAGACCCTAACTCAGCATCTAGGATGTTTTACTGTAACTTCATCTTTTAATTCTTACAGCAAGTAAGCTTTTAGGTTCATGTGAAAGAGGTACTCAAGAATGAAATGAAAATTCTCACACAACTCACTATTAATTCATCACACATCTACATACTTTATACCACCCAGAAAATATAGAGAAGTGTATGTAGTTTAGTATAGAAAAGACAAAGGAAGCCTGTGAAAGAAGAGAAAGTAGTAGATAGAAGGGACATGCTGAAACCACCAATAAACAGAGAATCACACACCTTGTAACAGCCACCTAGAGAGAGGCTGCCAAGTTCACAGTCCCTGTCTCCAGAAAGCAATGACTGCCTGATTAGAAGAAAAAAATACTACTGAAACCTGCACCTTCATATATGACCAAGGGTCAATGAGAAGCCGAGAAATAGCTTCATGAGCTTTGACATCAGGAGACCGTAGTATAAGATATTTGGCCAAATCACGTCTGTTTCACTGGTATCTCTGTGCCTGTGATATCAGATCCATTCTACCACACTAGAACACCACGGCTTTACCAAGGCCAGAAGTTTTGAAAATTTGCTATGCTTGTTTTGTTCAGATATTGGCAGATTATACACTAAGAAAAGTATATATAGTTTAGTGTAGAAAAGACCTCTTGGCTTTCACAAAAATGTACATTTTAAACAAGTAACTGCTGTATAGTTCCCATATACTAATTACCATAAACTGAAAAAAGAATAATTTTTTAGGCTTCTCTCATTGGGCTAAGAAGTCAGACTAAGAAGTTTGGGTCTTTTTAACCTATTTTAGGGAAATCTATTACTGTGATTTCTTAACCCAGAGCAGCCTAAAAAAACCTGTTCCTTCTCACATGTTTTCATGGCCATGTACACAACTGTAATTCAGCTGAAAAAAATGTAGAATAAAGGAGTTAGAGCATGTCACTACCAGATGTTATGTGAAGTAGGTTAAAAACTCCAAAATATGGTAGTGACATCTTTAACTCCTGTCTTCTACATTTTGGTTCAGCTGATTAAGTCATGTACATGGCCATGAAAATACAGGTTGAGATAATCTCCACTTTCTTTTTGTCACTTGAAAACCTGAAGCAGGCACCCTGGGGCAAGTTAGTAAATAGTTAATTTAACATGTGGCAGCAGTATTAAGTCACTGTCTCCAAAAAAGATTCCTATCTTATTTATTTCACCTGAATAATGGCTCTGATTTCACAATTTATTATATCATAAAAGCACCAATGCAGAAGCAGCAGTACAGAATTGTGACATAGTTTTATACACATATTAAATTTTATACAGCTTAAAACTCTATGTTGTACCACAGCAGTATTTCATTACTTCTAAATTGTCCAATCAGGAAGTCATAGATCCTAAACTAAGCTTTCATGACAAGTACAAAATAACAGTATCAACACTACAAGCCCACTAGTGACAAGCAGCTGAGCATCTGCAAAGATTAAAGAACCTCTGCCCTCCTTTAGCCTTTTCCTTGGAAGTAGTCATAATCATAGACTTTGAAGACAAATACAATGACTTCAGAGAGCTTAAAAAAGAACAAGAGAGAGAGAGAAAGCCTCTGGGGAAAAAAAAAAAGCAGGAAAAGATAAGGTTCTCTCTCCCAATAGGGTAGCAAATTGGATGTACTTATTTATCTTCAAGTACTTAAATACTTAAATTCATCTTGTACTGCTGTACTCATCAGAAACTCAGGAAAAAGTCTGAAAGTTGGTTGTGGGCCAACATCTCCTATTTCTCTTACCTAGGATGAGACAATTAGAACCACAAATAAGGGGGTCATCACCCTATGAAGATCAGCAGCACAACTCTGTACAGCTTGCTGTTGGGGCAGTAATTCAGTAAATTGGAGTTTCAGAAGTTTCCCAGGTGTAAAGGAATGAGAATAAAAAAATACTGTGTGGAAACTTGTGATAATTTTTTTGTCTTTTTGTGCACATAACTGGTAGACAAGGTTTTTTTAAAATTTGATGTAATGGCTACTTTATCCAGTACTCACAGATTCAGAAAATCTAAATTAGCTTAGCATATTTTTAGATAATATCAGTTGTGACATTACTCAAGAAACAAACTTCAGTTATTGTGCACTCTGAAACTCCTAGAATTATAAAGGCAATGCCTGAAAAACACAGTCAAACATAGGCGAAAAACAGATATTGATCAAAGTCACTAAACTTATCACATCTCTCTAATCTCCTCAGTATCTTAGCAGGGTCTCAACTTGCAAGAATGGAAAATAACCGAATGCAACCAACAGCTCCTGAAAACAAAATGGTCATCACTCAGTACTTAATGAAAACACCACTTTTAAAGGCCAGACCAAGGAGAGTGAGGAAGAAAACCACTACAAACAGAAGCAGAAGAGTACACACAATCATAAGAAAGTTAAGAAAAAAATTCCTAAGTAATAACTAGCCCATCACCCTAATGACACTTACCTTTTATATATGTTTCAGTCTAGGAGCAGGCTGAGCTAGAGAGGATTTATGATTAACCTAATTCTGCTGCCTGGTTCCTAGAGCAGGAGGGCTTAGTTGTAGTCACTAGCACTAGTGCAGAGAGTAACCCAATCCCCTGTCTTCCTTCCAGAACAGCTAGGATTTAGAATAACGCAAGACTAGAAGATACCCGCTACTATGTCACGCTAGCAGTGACAATAAGTCATTTGACAAACATTGGTCAATGCTTTATTTTTCCCTCTCATACTACACCTTTTCCTTTAAAGTTCTATCACACCATGACAGTGCCCTGGCTCCTGCAGCTGTGCCTGCTGGAGCCTCACCCCAGCTGCGTGCCGTCATATCTAACTCCTTACACCTGGGGCACTCTTAACTCTCCTCCTTCCCCCCTGCTTCATAACTTACTTTTGGAGGTCTCTGTGTTTGCAATCTGTGTTGTTGATCTGAATTGTTTTACTATAACAAGAGAGGTGCGTAGGGCAAGTTTTCCTGTGTTCAGGAAAAAAACTGAACACAGGAAAAGTGTGAGATACCTTACAAAACTCTTTCTTCGGGGAGACTGAGGACTGAAATTTTTTTTTTGTGCCTGCTCTAACAAAGAGCTCGTTGCTTTTAAGAATTTCACAACTTCTGAATTTAAGTGGGTAGGTCAGTACAAGAAACCCATTAGTGATTTAAGTTCACTTTTGCTAGACTTTACTGAAAGGAAAAAACAGAAGTATGAAGGTCAGTCTCATTAGTCTAAAGCTACAAGGGGGTGTAAAGCAAGAACGTGTTGTACGTGGATAGAATTGTTTTGGCTCTTCAAGTTAATTACTACTGCTTTCCTTGAAACCTTTAAAAAAAAACATAGAAGACTGAAATCCCTAGGTTTTTTTAAAGAATTTTAATTTCGGATGGCAGTCGAAAGATAATGGCAAAGCTGACTATAAAATACTACTGAACAGAGCCCTTTTTGTTTGTCTGTATATGATGATTTTCCTAGGAAAATATTTTTTCAAGATTATTTAGTGTTTTCTGATACCCATAGTTAAAAAAAATTCAGGAGAAGGCACTGGCTTATATGCGATATTTTAGCTGTATTTGTTCAAGTACTTGCATTGGTTACTTGTGTCAGGACTCCCATAGTACTAAACTGACTTGAGCATAGTTAACTGTGTGAAGTCTCTCCTTTTTTTGGAATGGAAACTGCTGCTTTGCTTTTGCCTCTAAATTTTTATAAGGCACAAATACCAAAAATGTAAAACCACACTGCAATAGTGAATTAACTCTCAGGCTGAGAAGGGAGTAAGAGACAAAAGCACTGTTTGGCTGACAGAATGACCACATGATAATCTATTGGTGTGAATTCAGTGTGCAGGCCAACAAAGATTTAGTGGAATGTAAGATTAAGGCAAGATTAATGTCTAACAGTGTTTAGACAGACATATGCTGTTTGTCACTGTAAGACTGATGAATGATTTTTCAAAATGAAAACATTCTATATCTGTCATATGTTTTTATCAGAATCTCAAGAAGTTCAAAAGATGAAAGGCAACTACATGTGGACCTGAAAGAGGATGGAAGTTTCCACACATGTGTATTTTAATCTTAGTTGAACAGAAACTTTGAAAAATAAATAAAAAAAAGGGAATACAAAGATTAACTGTTAAATCTATTCATACGATAAATTTGAGGAGATACATTCAGCACTAATGACATAACTTCCTGATTGAATAATGTATTTTCTCATTGTTCATTTTGATGACATAACAATGAATTAATGTAGGGGGCTAAAGCTTCTGTACAATCTCCTCAGTTGTGCTGACACCAAGTTTATGTGCATGTATTTCCTAGCACAACAGATGTATGAAAAACAAGTCAAGGAGGGAACGTGCATTGTAAGTTACATAAAACCAACATTAATCGAATACAAATGCTCACTGAGAGGGCAGACAGTGGGTCAAATATCATTATTAAACTGTAAGACTCCTTGAGAAAGAGGGATGGATAGTGCAGAAGAGCAAAAACTATAGCTCAGTTTATTTTTTTTATTACTGTTTTATATTCGTGGTCTTCCAATATTTTGGTAAAACTATTATGTCTGTTGTTTGTAATAACAGAAGCGTTCATTACCTCCATATGAAAGATGTGTGCTCTGTTTTGCAGGTAGAATCGAGTGTCAGTCCTCCTAATACATTGCTTCTTACTGAGCTAACATTTTTTTGTAAACGCAAAGAAAAAAAAAATCCCACTCAATACTTCTTTGTGACTAATCTCTTCAGAAGAAATTAAGAGGGTGCTGAATGTGTTGATTTAGCATAACTTCTCTTCATTCACTGTAGAAGCTGAAGAGCTTCACTATCCACTGTGAATTCTTTTGCTGAATGTAAGCTCCTAGGTCACTTTATTTTTGTTTCATGCAGCAGTAAGTTCTCCATTGGCAGTTAATCTGCGTATATTACATACTAGAGGGCCAAAATCAACCCAGTTATAAGCAAATAAAATTCTGTTGATACTAGTGAAATTACTTAAGTGCTAGTTTACTACCTAATAGTTCTTTACCATGTTGGTCGGCAGAAAATGGTACTTGCTTTCTAACAAGGCTGACTACAGGTCCTTTTCTTTTTTTTCATTTATTTGCTGTTATCATGCTTTTTCAAATGTCTCAGAATGATCATATGAGATGTTACACAGACTTGTTAGACAATGCTGCTGGCTTTGGGAAAGATATTTCTATATTATATTTAGATGTTTATGTATAGAAAGGGATATATATGTATATGTTCTTTCTTTCCTCTTGTAATAAGATGTTTACAATGAACCATTTTCTTCCTCAGGCCATTTTCCATGAGATAAAGTTGTCCACAAGCAAAAAAGCACCCCATGATTGCCTTTGACTACAGTAAATACTAGTTTAGATAACGTTTGCTGCTAATATAAAATCATCAGGCCTGTACTGGCTTTTTATTTGCTTTCCAGACTGAACACACCACAAGGGATCATGGAAGCAGGAAGAAGGGGAATAGGGGTGGGGAATATGATGACAATTTTGGTAAGAAATTCATTATCACTAGCATTTTAAGGCTACAATAAAAACTTAGAAAATCTTACTGTTTTATAGTGTTTTGACATTTTGTTACCATGATATCATCTTTTTCTTGTATGTTCTGACAAATTAAATCCTTTGCAGCATTTATATGGGTTTTCAAGCTAACTGTAATACAGAGCAGTAGAATGGCTTGCTTTAAATGCTTAGAGCAAATGAATTTCAAATACAGAAAACACATTCCAACTAAAATTTCTTTAGACTCTAAGATCACTATTCTTTTTCAGTACTGGAGCAGCTTTAATTTGAAGTTGAGTGCTTTCTTTTTTTCCTCAGTTGTGCTCACAATGAGCACAGTCAATATCAAGTATGAAAGCACATTCACTGGGAGCAAGCACAACATGTTATACATCCTGGGCAAAGATTCTAACAATTTGGGTGTTAGTCCCTTCTGGAAACTTCTTTTAAAAGAAAAAAAAAAAAAACAAACCCACACACAATAGCCTGTGAAAAACCTGATGCTGTGGTCTGCTCTGAGAATCTGTACTGCAGCAGACTTTTCAGGGGACTTAAGCAAAAAAAACTTGAGCACAGTGGCTGGATTACATTCAGGCATATATGGGACCTGCAGCTGTTTTGGTTAAAATGATGTAACTGTTTCTTGAACTTTTGCATGCACAGAATGGAGAGCTATGTGTATATAAACTGAAAGTGTAAGCTTATCATCTGTATATAAGAAACATAAAAATATAAATATCCCTATACTACATGCAAAATACTTATTTGGGAGTACAAAATGTGTCTGTTTAAATGGTGGTATCTTGTTTTTAACTATGTGAATATTCTTGCGTGTGATCATTCAGTCTTTGTGGCTACATTGACCTGCTTTCTCAGAGATACGACTTTAAACTTTTCAGAATGTCCTTTGTATGTGAAGTGTGATGCAATTTTTATCCAATGAATTAAGATACAGGACTGGAAACATAACTTAATTGGACATGTTGCAAATACCATGATATTAGTTCCCTCACTTTCCTCATTAAGATTGTTTTTTAAAATATTCCATTATATTCAGTTATGTGGACAACACACAGATGACAGTGTATTAGCTCTTCATTCCCCTTTCAGTAAATTTGGGAAGTGCATGGCTATATAATGCCAATAAAAATCTATGAAATTGCAAGGAACTTTAAACTGTGCTCTGTTATGAAAAACAGTATTTGTATAAGCAATTTATGGCAAAGTATTAAAAACATGTTACTATTTCAAACCTGAATGTTAATGGTAGCTGCCTGATACCCTCTGTAACTAATTTTACTCTCAAATTAATTGGACTCCTCAGTGTAGTATTATTTGTAGAGTAATAGCCACAGGCATCAATTTTTTCTTTTTTTTTTTTTTCTTTTTTTTTTTTTTGTATGCAGTTTTTACATATTTTATCCAGCTTCAAAGGGAAATCAGGATGTTTTTCTCCAACGACTAGGTGTCTAGTTTTACACATTCACAACTATGATTTTCTTTGGAAATTCTGATGCTGGTTAATGTGTCTCTGTCACCGCTCTGACTGCATCTTTAAAAGAATATTATTCTACTTCTATATGAAACGTAGTCAGGAAATGGTAGCCAATGTATGCATCATTTGTTAGCAGCTAGCTTACTAGTTACTTTGACCTATGAAACCGAATTGGTATGGGATTGTGTTCATTATCCTATGTATCAAAAGCCTCCTCAACTACCCAGTGTTCATATTGCAACTGAATTTGTCCTCCCCCATACAATTTCTTAAAAAGCTTATGTAAAATGCACCTGGTAAATGTCACAGTTTAGTTACACAGTTTAGTCTTTTAAAAAGCCATTTAACCCAGCTTTAACATTTTATCTCTATAGAAGGCAATTTTAAGACTGAGTTGTTAAGGGCTAGTAAGCAAGTTTACTCATTTACTCACAAGGATTTCCCACTAACATGCATAGAATTTTTCTAAAGCAATCAGTGTTACGCATATGTTTCCAAGACTGTAGGTTTAGGATTCTAAGTTAGAAGTACTTGGCCGAGGAAAGAAAGTGGATTTATGTGTTTAATGACTCTCTACAACTACCTGAAAGGAGGTTGTAGCGAGGTGGGTGTCAGTCCCTTTTCCCAAGTAACAAGTGATAGGACGAGAGGAAATGGCCTGAAGTTGTGCCAGGGGAGGTTTAGATTGGATATTAGGAAAAATTTCTTCCCTGAAAGGGTTGTCAAGCATTGAAACAGGCTGCCCAGGGAAGTGGTTGAGTCACCATCCCTGGAAGTATTTAAAAGACGTGTAGATGTGGTGCTCAGGGACACGGTTTAGTGGTGGACTTGGCAGTGTTAGGTTTATGGTTGGACTAGATGATCTTAAGGGTCTTTTCCAACCTAAATGATTCTATGACCCTGCTTACATAACTTCACTATAAAAATAATTCAGTACCAGTCTGGCAAAGTAAAGTTGATGCTAATTAGTTGATTAATTTCACTTCCACTGCCAGAGTATTTTTCAGTGGTTATGTATCAATATCCTGTGATTGCACCAATAAAATATCTGTAACTGTTATGCATCTGCAGATATATTCACAACTTGGTTATCTCCACTGGCAGTGTGGTATAAGTAAAAATCATGTATTACTGCTCCAGTATATATTCAGCTTCTCTATGACTCTAATATTAATGTTCCCCCTTGAACTTGCTTCATGATTTGTTTATTTAGGTATGATAAGTGATGTCAGATATTAGGCTTTGCTTAAAGATAGCAGCAATGACAATCAGCTCCAAAGATGAGAAGTAACTTGAGCTTGAAATAACCTGCTTAGCAAGTTCTCTTTTATGTGTGGCGCTACGTATTACTTGTAAATGAATATTAAAATGTATACTAACTAAGAATTGATATACTGAACTAAATTAAATCCTGGCCATTATCTATCATGATGCTGTGTGTGGTTTTAATTGTAGATCGGTTGATCTTTGTGCTCAAGAACCAGAGCACAGTTTGCTACTCAGTCCCTGGAATAACAGTAGGATAGCAAAATGGGAGAGCAGAAATTCTCAACATCTGGTGAAATTTCTTACTTCAGAAACCAAAGCCAACAAGATCACACTATCAGACATCTGGAGAAGAGGCAATGTGAGATCTCACATCGGTTTGTGTATAGCTGCATTGTGGTTCCAGAGCGCATCTTCCTATTTTTGCTATCTTAATGGAAATAAATCTCCTTTCCTTTTAACTAACTTTTAGAAAAAAGGGCACAGGATTTTGTGTCTACCAGATTTAGTCTTGAAGATATTGAGGGACACAGCAAGATGGTGTGACACTTGTCCACAGCATAATATTGAAAATGCCCTCTGTATGGGTTATTGGATTAAGGATGCATAAATGACATTTCTTCTTAAGCCTTTTGTGCAGCTTTGCAAGGTCTTTGATCACAGTCTATTCACTAATTGCACTCCAGAAAATAAAATTACTTTCTCTTTCTGCCTGTTGCCTTTTCCACACAGTAAAAATCTAAACAGAGGTAAAGATATAAAGCAGCCTCTCAATCAGCATAGGGGCACAACAGGATGTTCGGATCATAGAGGCAGTGTACCCTCAAGTTGCTATTTAAGGGATAACCCTGTGTGACACATCCTTAGATTTTCTTCAGGTTGCTGCGAGCTGCTGAATCACTGCAGAGAGGCTGGAAAATTACATCAGGGAAGTCCTCTCAGGTAAAGTGAGACACTGAAGACAGATGGAAAAGAAGGAAAAAAATATAGTCTAAAACCTGTCCTCTGCTCCATCATGAGTGTGAGGCTATGAAGTGTGAGACTGTTCTCCAAGAGCAACTGAGTGTAGTTGGCTTCTGAATGCCTTGACTAAAACTTCAGCTGGCGACATCGAACAGCAGTCACAGTCCTTAACAGAGTTCCGAGTAAGAAAACAGTACTTATGGGGATACTAAGCATATGAACCATCTGAACTGAAGATTTCCTTGGTCTAAGTGAGGTACAGCACAGTTCTCCATTTTTTAATTTCTTGCCACATGTCTGTGAAGCTTTACAGTCCAGGTATTCCCAGGTCTAGGAACAGAGATGCCTTCACCACTGTGATTCACTGTAGTTTAATCAGATACTTCCCATAAACTCCTCTCTGGTGAGTTAAATCTGATTCCTCAGTTCAGTTCCTAAATCCTAGGTTCCAACTGCATAGACACTTTGGCAAGGCAGATGAGAAATATCTTGTGAAATAAGGGTTTTCCATTATTTTGTCTTCAACAGCTTTCGTTTCATGTGGCAAGAGAAGATAGCATCGCCAAGGGCTAAAAACACAACGAACACCTCCTTATGAGATCATCTGAAATACTGATTTTGACTTTTTCAGCTGGACAACTGGTAATAATCTCCTATAACTATGGAATAAATGAGGAAATAAAAATAATTTAAATCTAAGTTTGTCATTTACATAATTTGTTTATCCAGTTCACAACAACTCAATGCATTTTTACATGAGTCTCTCTCATGCATACAATTTTTTTTCCTTTTACCATTTTTCTGCCTTGCTGTGTTCTTTAATAAGTCCTTCTAAGAAATGGCTGTTAATGCTGTTAGGTAATGGAAAAACATGCAATGGCTTTTTTTTGCTCTTAAGCACGGTCACTACTGCATCCAATAACCACTTTTCCAGGCAGTGAACTCCACATGGGTTTCCTTTTATAATCCAGAAAAAAATGTCACAGCCAAATTAGTCTGTATTAGAAATACTGAGAAGATTCCCTTTTTCATCACTGTCTACACATAGCAGAGAGAGAAAGAGATATTACTTAACCTTGAGAACAGTGGATTTAATTGTTGACATATTTTTAGGCAAGCCTCTGAAATTAGTTTTCTCATTTTGTGTGAACAGAATTCCAAGCTAGAAGCTGAAGCACTGAAGTTGCATAGAGAGAGATAGCATATTTGTCTCTGTATAACAGGCATAATTAGTCTTATCCATGCAATTATAGAAACAGAAGCACATTCTCAAAGCTTAGACATATGCTTTCTATTTAGTACTGATTCACTGGAAAGGAAATCTCTCCCATCTTATTCATACATATTTATACCTGGTTTTTTTCCCAAAAAAGATTTTGTTTAAAAACTATGTCCAACACTGTCTGGTTTAGTTCTTAACACTAAAAAAACCCAAATGCCTGGTCACCAAAAAAACCTCAGCCTTTCCTGTTGGCTGTGTTAACTGTGCTTCTTTTAGATTCAAATGACCTGACATCCAAAACTGCTGATTTTGAACACATCCCTTCAAAATCAGTAGAATTAGCAGCACTTACACCTTTGAGAAATCAAGGCCAAAATTAAGTGTATAAGTGTGTAAACCCTGCAATCTGCCTGCAAACTAGATACCAGTAACCAAATGTATTTCAAGACAGCAGTAAATCCACATTCATCTTTGTATTGTTACATGATGAGTCTTCCCATCTATGAAGACCAACAGAACAGAAATCTTGCCGATTTATATCCTGGTTTTTCTTCCCCTCAGTTCCAGTATTTCTAGCATTCAGGATAATTTTGTCATCAATCATTTATTTCATTTATGAATTATTTTACATTAACATTTAACAGTTATCATGACTGTGAACTGTAAAGTTTAAATCATCAACCTGATAGTGGTCCTTGCAGAAGACAATTAAAAGTACTAATCATGACAAAGAGTAGCTTGAAATTCTTGAGGTGATGCAACAAATCTAAGGTTATTAGTAAATTGAGATTAAGGTGGAGAAAACATATTTCTAGTATAGATAAGACATAGGCGAAGCAGTAATTCTCTTTTCCGAAATGTCTGCTTTTTTGCAGCTGCACAATGAAAGATCACTTTCTTGCTAGCTTTGAGATAAAACAGAAATACTTGCCTAATGAGCAAATTATTTAAAAAATCCAACCTGTATGTTCAAATGCAAGAGCCATTTTTCACACTTTTTAAACCAAGATCTCCTCTTTTTTTCCTGTTTTCAGAATTTAATAGGATAAGTTATTTCACAAGCACAATTCCCCACCTTATGTTTAAGTGCATAACAATGTCAGAACATGCACAGCCAAGATAAATCCAAGTGTTTCTCTTCGATTTGAGTGTGGTGAGATTTCCGAGGTTTTCTTTACTATGCAGCATGCAACTTCTATATTTTGTGCTACAAATTTTTATAGCCTCGGAATGGTTTTCTGCAACATTTTTTAAAAGATACTAATAGTGTGCAAGTTGATATTTAAAGTAGAATTAAAAGTTAGAGCATGAAATTAATAATTGCCACGTTTACATAGTGCTGTCAAACATGAATAGTGATCATTGTGGTATTAATATCAGTAATTCTTCTTGGACGCATTTAAACTTGGCATTGCTATCATTACCGAATGTGTTTATATCAGCTACTGTAATAGTTTTGCTAATGCCATAAATTTCTTCAGTTAATTATAAACAAATTGGCATACTTAATTAATGGGTCCTACTAATAAAATATTATCTCAGATATGTGTGAATGATATCCAGTTACTAGCAGTAATACAGTTCAATTAATGATACCAAACACTATAACCTTGTTAATACCAAAAGGCAGACTAGTATTCCTAGAAAAGAAAATTAGGTGTCTTCAATATAGAAACAAAGCAAGAATGCACTGAGTTGAGGGCAAGATGATGCTGTCATGTTAAGTAACTCTGAACTTACATAGTATAACAGACAAAAATCTTGCCTAATACCTAACTTCTCACAGAATAAACAAAACATATACTGCCTGAAACAACGTCTTGTGTCCCTTGTCAGCTCAATCGGAAATGAGCAGCTATAGTTTTGTTCCTGCGTAGAACAAAGAAACATAGGGCAACATAGGGAAACATATGAAATTCCTTAATCCTGTTTTGCAAAACTCTGTTTATCAGAATTGATGAACAATCTGTTTCTCAAGCTATCTGAACACAGTTTCACAGTAATATTTAAACTTTCTGGCTATGTAAGGTAGAACTTAAGGTTATGCAGGTGGCTTCACAGGAGGTAGAGGTATCTCGGGGCCTCATTCTTTGGTGTGGTTTGGTAGCAGGGCCTTGCTAGTGGCAGGATTTGTAATGTTCAAGGGATACTCCTGATTTTCATGCAGGGAAGAGAATAGGGTGTCATCTACCAGGTCACAAAAGCTACCAGGCTGAGGCAGGTGACTTCAGGTAGCTATGAAGAAAAGCTGAGAAGAGATTTTGGTGCAATAAACCACGCTTTTCTTCAAGATTCTAGGACTAACTTTATTATGGAAAGTTTTGATGATTTGTCCCTTTTTATTCATTAATTCAGTGGCTTTTTATTCCTTAATTTACAGACAAAGAGGAAATCTGGTCTTGGTGTCTAACTCTGCCTGAGGGGTATTTAAAATCACATTATTTCTCCAGCAAAGGGATTAAATGGCTATTGGCCCATTTAGGAAGGAAAAAAGGAAGTATAGGGATGCTCTCATAGTTCTTGATGGAATTATTTCCATTTTAAACAACATTTTTTATTATAAATTCTGTATATGTCCAAGCATAATTTTTACATACTGCATAAACAAAAATAAAAGGAGTCTACTATATTGCCTCTGAAAGACAGCAGCTTTTACTTTACTGCATTTTACGCAGTTCCTGTATTTTTTACACTTCTGTATTTAATAGTATCAACTCATTTTTTGTTAAATTCAAGTCAATTTGTTACTGTAATGAGTAATGAACAGAAAATATGAAATGTCACCGTTTTGTAGCAAAAATCATCAACAGCTACTTTCCCCAGAAAGAATAATCTGAACTTTACAAATAGCCCAAAATGAAATACTGCAAGATAAAAAACACTTTGCTTTTCTCATTTTCTGTTAGCCGTAGAAACTGTTCATGTGAACTTTGTGCTTATATAGCATAATTGTTTATACCCAAATGCTTTGGGTTATCTACATTATTATTTAATCCTATACGTATCTGTGAAGCATCTACCACATTTCTGAGTGCTATAAAAATTAATACTTGAAGGAGCACAATAAATGACTGAGTTAGCAAAGCAAAATTACCCTTTTGACAGTGCAGCCAGTTTAGAATGATATGTGACTATTACAGTGTAGCGTAGGCTGGTACTTGGATGGTTGAAAATTAGTTTGCTTGGTAACACAGTTCTATTATTTCCTTTCCTTCCTGGGGAGTGGAAAAGAGGTAGAATGAGAGAGAAGGAGGGATGAGAAAGATGGAGAGAAAATCCAGCTTTATTCTGGAAACACAAATCAAAACCCTTTAGTAAAATCCACCCTCGAAATGGAGATGTTTTGGTATTTCCTTCAGATTTCATTAATTGCCAGGGAAAAGCCTACTGGAGATAGAGCATATCTGAAGGAGAACATGCCAAGCTACAGAAGGTGATTGGCCCTAGAGAAATGATAGTTCAGGGCAGGCTTTGGCTCTCTGAACACTTACGCAAACTATGTTACCACTGACCTTTGAAATTACGTTCCAAATATTAGAAAAACATTTGAGCAGTTTCTCAACTTCATTATCAGAAATTAATATGTCATTTAATGCTAGACAGCCTAAAATACAGATTCTACTAGATCTGCTTAGCAGATCTGAGTTATTGCCCAAAGCACGAAAATTGCTTGCAACTTAGATTGGCCTTTTCCCTTTAGGAGGCAAGGACTTTATGTCTAAGTCCTTCTAATGATAAAATGTCGTAAATGTCTCCTTGGCACCACTTGGAAAAATGGAACAAGGTGCAAAAGAAAATACATTGAAACCATTCTTACACAGTCTCCATTCTGGCACCAAACTCACATCAAGAGGAGACTACCATGCTCTCCTCCTACTAGCACGTGTGTTAAATTACAGTCTCCTATTGCGAATGGGAGCCCCAGAAATAATGAAAACTGTTTACAGTGCTTTGCATAGGGCATCCTACTGAACAGATCTTGTTGTGCTGACAAGTTCTGCTACAAAGTCAAAATGCTTTTACACCACCAATAACTTTCCTTGTATTTTCTGTCTTGAGAGAGCTGAATGTATGACCTGGCAGGTATTTTCCACCTTTAATTTCTCTATTTATCTCTCTCACTAGATACAGAAGTATCAAAATGAAACTGCTATGGGCTAGGTCCACCTTGAATATTTCTGTCACTGCACACAGGTGTTTTCTAAAGTGTCTGGATCTAAGTTTCAGTGACAAAGGTAATGTATTTAGAGGCTTAAGAGCCAGTGGGTTCTGATATGTAACAGCCCATCCAATTTTTTTTAACTTGGTTAAAAAGCATTTGGCATTTCCTCCACTCAGAACTGGTACAACAATTTCATCCTGTCTCAGAATTCTTAAAACAGTCAAGTTCATTATCAGGCTCAGAGATTTTCTGTCAAAGATGGACGTGAGCCACACACATTCATCTTTATTCTCACCTGTTTTCAGTTCAGAAAATGTCAAGGGTGTTTGGCAGAAGGGACTCTGTCAACCTTTCTCTGTCCTCCACTATCGATTATCAAGCTCATAGTTCTCATAGACAGATATCTACACTTTAGAGTACTCAGGTCTAGAGCTACAGTTCTGATGCACTGATTTATTTCACTGTTTGTTACAGATCAGTTGTTGTCATTTATTAATGAAGTCCACATGAATAATAGCTGTTTTCCCTTTTTAAATTACAGACCTGACCTAGAACATCTCTTACTTTTATCCTAAGAAGAGAGAACTTTTTTCCTACAACAGTACTGAAAAAGACAAAGCGTTGGCCACAATGTACCCCTAAACAACATTTTCTTTTATTACCATATTTGAATCTAAATTAAGCTCTAGGTCTAGTCATGTCAAACAGGTACGTAATATGAAACCCTGCTTTATTTTGAAACAGACAGTGTTCTCTAATCTCCTTTTACTTTGCACTGATTCCATGTTGCTCTTGCCTGACTTACTTCACAGCAAGATTTACTTTGCTTCTCATGAACTGTGCTTTTCTTTGTCATCTCATGGGATTCACCGGAATTCTGCTGTTACATCAACAGAATTACTAATAAATAAAGGAGCTTTTATATCAAATGAAGCACCAAGTATCTCAGTATTTCTGTAGAGATACAACAAAGTTATGACCTTAATGAGAAGGTCCGGTGTTTTCTTCACTTAAATATAGACTAATTTGGGCTGAATGAGAATCCCTCTGAGTTTATGAATAGCTAGATCTCGCACATCCTATCAGCAACAACTAGGTAACATCAGACATTTTTTACTAAAAATTAGGCATTTTTAAAACACTAAGTCTTCAACAAAGTATCTTCATTAAAAGATATGCATAAACATTTCACCATGTAATAACCTGCTCTATCTACATGAAAAGTAACATGCTTACTGCCTTGTACCATCAGAACTGCCAGCAGCACCTATCTGTGAGCCACCAATTGATACTTATTCAATCACTTTTTATCCTCCCTCTTCTTTTCTGCTAACAATGCAAGAAACCTGATGGTAAAAATATGACACAGCTTTAAACCACTAGGTTTGCCACAGCAAATAATTCATTAAAACAGTGACCTTCCTACAACTTGTTTATATATGTACCGAGGGGGAAATTCTTCCTGGCATGAAAGTAGACAGCAAGAAAGGTGCTTGATATAAGGTGTAGATTTAAACAAGAAACAAGATTCAGTTCACTATCTATGCATAATTTCAAATTTAGGGATTTAAGAGTGCCATCAGATCTGGTTTATGAGTACTGCAGATCCTTTGATGACTCAGTTCCGGTGCACTGCACAGTACTAGAACCTTCATCAATGATGCCAAAGACTATTCAAGGTGTCATTTAAAATAGCTAATGTCACAATGTCATGTCCCTTTACATACTTTGATCAAAGCCAGAAGAGCATCCTGCAGAACTTCTTGCATACTATGAGTCTATAATATAACCTGTTTACTGAGAAGTTTTTTGAGTCATTACGAAATTCTACACTTAGTAAATTATGGCGGCACTTACTACTAAAGAAAAACATCAGATGATCACGATAATTACAAGCCTGCACAGAACAGTTCAATTAAAATTTAGGCAACAGAAAATGTTATTGCTTTTCAATGAGCAACCAAGATGCAGATTCTACAATTGGAAAATCTTCCAGAGTTTGGTATTTGGGTCATACAGCTGCCAAGTTTGCCTTCTGCGTAGCAACATCGACAGAGAAAGCAGGTGAAGGGGATTCATATTTACATTTCTCACCAGCATAAACAAGAACAGGCGCTGCAAATTGCATGTTTAGGGAGCTGTATTTGGGACTGCAGCGCTACAGTGATAGCTGTTTTTCTTTTTCTAAACCTAGAAGTAATGCCCTGAAAAGACCAGCTATATTCTGTTCATATGTGTACAATAGAAGGATTTAGAATGCTAGTTAAAAATGTTTAAGACAATATAACGGTTGTTAGCTCCTTAGGCAGCAAAAAGACCAAAATGTTACAGAACAACTAGCGGTGTAAAACATTGAGACACTGGATTGTAACTCCACTAGGTCATCTGATCTAAGATTTTTCAAGAAGGGCTATCATCTTATGGTCACTGGCAATTCTGCCTCAAAAACTTTAAATGCCAGAGGCTGCCAAATTGATACTGATCTAAACCTTAATCTGTATTCTAATTCACTCGTGAAGTTATGCATAACAGAAATATGTGCATCAGAATCTGGCCCTGGCATGAAATGGATCTTTAGAGGCAAGTAGCTTTCTTATCTATTTCCTACCTCCTCACTACAGTAAGAATTTACTTTAAGTGATGATAACCATCAAGTGATGACCAAGACAGAAATTAATTTTTTAAGTCTGCAGACACTGAGGTTCAAACTAAAGATTAAATGGAAAAATGCCTCAAACTTACTCATCACAGAGACTAACTGCTGGTACCTTTGTACATGTGTTTATTAAATAAAATTCTTTAATTAACTGTAATAATTAAAAGGACTGGATACTAATTTAGGACCTAGATTCTCCTGCTTTTGGACCTAATCCTTCATTATTATGACAACCCAATTGAAAAGCATCACGATGAGCATTACAGTGTTGGTAAAGAGCCATTAAAAAAGGGCAATCAGTACCTCCACACAGTACAAAAAGGGACAAATACATGTAATGAAAGGTGGTATTACACACAGTCCATGATACATAATTCCAGTTTACAAAAGTAGTGTCATAAGACAAGCATTTTCTTTTCACTGATCATCTATCTGAAATCTTGAATTACCAATGTATCGAGAATAAAGATTTCAGGTTTTATACTGAATGTGTACTGGCATACTTTATGTCTTCTCATTATGTAAGTTCTGAGAACCTGGCCATAACTTGACTGACGGTAAGCCTTACATGCTTTTGCAACTTTACAAACAACTGCATCCATGTAACAATGGGCATTTTGTGCTGCACAGATTTGTTCAGTGGATCAATGATTTGTGAAATAACAACTCAAATTCTTCCTGACATTAAAAGGTGATAGCATCTTACTCAACATTTTTACAAATCTTTCTCCATCAAACTAATCCTGCATACAGAGAAAACAGGTACCAGGCAATTCAACTGGCATGAAAACTTTATAGAAGCTTTTGATGGTGAAAGTTTACAGTTTATTACGCCAAGAGTATTTGACTTTTATGTTAAATATTTGATCATACACGTACTTCACTGAAAAGCTATTTTAGGGAAAGTTTTCCATCCAGCAATCATTTATGACTGTCCATTTATGACTTAGTTCCTCCTAGAATTCATTAGACCCAGAGTACTTTCTCAATAATTTATTTCCATTTGTTTTTCTGTTGAATAGAGGACATGACCCTGATGAAAAACAATTTCTCAGGTAACCCACCAGAATGGGCTATTCCAGTTACGGTAAACACTATTTGTTCCCTGGTCTGATGAGAGTTTAATTACTACATCATTTACCCTTTCTTTTATTGTATACAGAAGAGATTTGGGGCTTTACCTCTTAGTGATCAGGAAGTACAAAAGAGATGGAGTAGGTTTTGGTGACTGCAGGTTCTCAGGGACCTTTTATGAAATGTCATGGTTCTCGAGTTGATCTAGAAGCAGCTGAGGTGCCCAGGACCTCCACCAGACTGAAAGCTAGGCAGTGGTTCTGGACCAATTGAGAGTATGGAATAGGCCCTCAAATCTTTAGATTTCCTCTGCGCCTTCTTTCTGTGGCCAGATTACAGACTTTTAGGACATTTTTTACTATATGCTTCTATTCCTGAGCAAAGACAAAGAAGTAATCATTTCAAATGGCACTCAGAAAGTCCATATAAACAAAGTTAATCCTGTTTCTCACCTCTTCTCATCCCTCTGTTCATTAGCTTGCTATTATGAATCTTTAAAACTCTGTTGTCCCCTTCTAATTGTTGCCGTTTTTCAGATTAAACCATTTACAGAACCTCTTTAGTAAGGAAAATGCTCCTCTTCTCTCTTGCTTCATCTATTTCAATAGCTGTACACAGGAAATAATGAACAATGTTCCTGCTTTGTTATTTTACCAGCATGGAATAAAACTCATTTTAGTCCCATATCTTTTCATTGGACAACTGGTGAAGGAAGGGATGAATTACTAGAAGAATGTTTAAAATCAACAAAAGGAAATACTTAGAAATTACTTTGTCTCAATAAAAAGGCAGTCACAAGAATGCAGATTAAATGTACGCCGTAAAAAAACTCTTCATCAACAATTAAAGTCTTTGCAGCGTGAATAACATCCAGAAGACAACTGTTGCTAACAAATGTGAATGTTTTGGAATCTAATCATGTAAGCTGATCTGTTCAAAGATGCAACATACTCGGATTTTAATCACCTTGGCAAACAAAAAATATGAATCGTTCACTTGTCCTTTGCCTACTTTTTGTCTCATGACACCACCAGTTCACACATTTTTGGCATCTCAGCTGTGTCTGGAGCGTGGAGTCCAGCAATAAGAGAGGAGTCATTCCTCAGAGTACTCTGCCCCCTGAACTACAGCCTTTTTTTGTGGCCCTTCGCCATCTTGTGGTCCTACAGAGCAGAGATGATGTGTGACAGCCTCAAGTGATACAGTGTGCGGTGCTTCACACACAAGACAATTAAATAGCTGAAGTCTGTCTTCAACCAGGGAAAACTGTTTTTATCATCAAAAACATGGTAAAGGAAGACCTACCAAATGACAGATTCTAGTCACATCTCACAAAGTGTTTCTGAGGAAGGAAGGGTCTCAAAAAAAGTCTTTTATTTAACTATTGTACTGGTGGCTCAAGAGGATGAGGTAAGATTCTATCTAAGCCTGCCCTAAAATTGTCTCCCTCAGGTCTACTTCTTGTTAGATACTTGCACAGTTCACAGCCTGGCATTGTGCCACAGCACTTTTCAAAAACAGCAATACCTCCTATGTCTGAACAATGTCATACGAAGGTCAAGAAATTGCCAAGGCCTGTATACAATTACTCATCTACCCTTATAAACACAATTTCCTCTTAATAGATGAAGGTAGTTTTGTAACACATCCATGCTGCTCTACCTTAAGCAAGCTTAAACTTAGGTTTCCTCCCTCACACACAGTTTCACTTATTTCAAATATTGTAACACAGAGACTGTGACACCAGACTATGATGAAAAAGAAAAGATAGTACAGCTATACCATAGGCAACTGTGTAGAATAACAATAGTCAGAAGCTCAAAACCCCTCCAGTCAGAGTATTAAAGGATTATTTTGGAGAAAGATGTAAATAACATGAAGTCAAGACATGTATTAACACAAATTCATGTTGCAGAACTGAATGATGAACAGTACTCTCTTGTGAGTCAGAGGTACTTGCAAGCATTGGGAAAAAAAATTCATGACAAATAGCACACCTACTTATTTTATGTGATCTCTCCCAAAAGGACCACCACCTATGATCGGCTCGTTTTTTTCTTCCATCACCAATTACCTAGAAATTTCAAAACTGTTAATGAATGACAGTTTGAAAAATTTTGCTTTGGAAACACTAAACAGTTTTATTTCAACCTTTTCAATGAAAATTAAACTTTCAGCAAGAGATCTACTTATTTGATTTCAATCCAGTTAGATGTTAAGCTGCATTTTCTAGATGCAATATGTCACAACTGGATACATACTTAGGAAACTTCTTGTGTCCTTTTCCCTGTATAGGCCAGGCTCCATGGACAGATTACCTATCTTACAATTAAAACATGCTATGACAGACTGCAGAAAGTAAGGACAAAGAGAAATTCACACAGGATCCTTCAGACAGTTCAGTTTTGAGAGATGTAAACTTGAATTTCCCCAACAGGGAAATTCTGATTCATCTGTTATTTAGTGGATTTGAAATGAAACATTTCAGGGTACTTTTACAAAATGTAGTATTCAGATTTACCAGTAGGAAAAAAATGTGTATTTGGTTTGTTTTGTTAAAAATCCCAATTTTCACAGAGAACATTCTGATTACAAGAGTCAGTTAACTCTCAGAGTACTCACTGGCATTCTGTTGCCTTTAAGCAGAGTGTTTCCTTTTCCTCTTTAGTTATTTTAATTACTTACAGGTAGAGTTCATTTCTCTGGACACAGAGTGCTGTCTGAATAGGGGCACCCATCCTATCCTATCTTCTTCCAAGTCGTGGAAAATCAGCCCTAGGAAAAAACTGTAGAAACATACTGTAAATGGTCTGTCTCTTTTATTAAGAGTTTGCCACATCAGCAAATGGTGTGTTGCTCTCTTCCTTCACAAATGGGATAATCAGAGAGAGAGAACATAGGAGTTGCATTTTTCTTACAGAAAGTCTTTAACAGCTGGGAAAGATAGCCATGTACCCCAGCCTTGTGTCTGAACAGCATCACTATCTTTCTTTGCTGGCAAATATGGTTTATGCTAGAAGTAAAGTTTGGATTCACAGTAAAGACACAAATAGAAAAATGGAAAACTTCTAGCGGTGAACAATTCTCTCCTTACTAGAGCCAGTGAGAACAAATGCATGCACCTATTTTGCTGAATTATCACCTACCCATTATCATTTTAATAGCCTCTTCAAAGAGATTGTTCTCCCCTCAAACCAATTAGTTCATTTCCTTTACTGTACAGTCAACAAACTTCCCTTTACTTACAACCTAGGTTAAGATTTCAACTCAGATCACAAGAAATTAAATATTAGCACTTATTGCACCATCCAGTTCCAAGAAGCAATTTCCACACAGCAAGATAATTAAAAGCTATCTTTCACAGCACAAGATTTCTGTGGGATAAGCATGGCAAAAAGGAAAAAAAAAAAGATTCAGGAAGTATGGGGTTTTTTAAAAATAGCTTTCCATTTAACAAAAAAAAAACCTGTTCTAGGGTACGGCAAAGAAATATGTTTTATCCCTTCATAATCTTTCACATGTATACCCTTCTGTATACAAAAACCTGGTAAGTTTCTTGTACATAATTTTAAAATATGAAATATTTATAGAGAAATATATACAACATAAAGACCTCCATAGTGTGGGAAGAATTTAAAGTGTAATTGGCTTTAAAGAGTACAAACTCAAGCAAATGCAGACTGTTTTTGCAAAATCTCACTGTACTTACACATAAAATGCTGAGAACTGCCTGACATGACAAATGTCAAGTGTTGAATTACTCTCCCTCATCATCACTATATGTATCATTTGACACATAAAGATAAGCCTAATGACTCAGATGAGACTAAGAAAATGAACAAAGGAAGGCTTCAGTAAGTACAGCTTGCAAAACAAAACACATAGAGGGCTGTGCTGCCTCTGTAAGCATCTAAACAGAACACAAAAACACTGCCAGGATAAGCAGGCAAAAATAAAAGAGAAAATCTCCAGAGCAAATGCAAAACAAGTCTACAGCTGCATTCTTCTCAAAATTCTCTGGGACCAACCCTTTACAAACAGGTCAGTCAAGAAATTTGGATTTGGATTCCAAATCAGATCCATGTACATTTTACGAGAGCTCAAATACAGCATTCAGGCCTTTTCCAATATCATAGCTTACTGAAGCAACAAGTCGTATACCTTTTAGGATAATAATGCGATAGGGTTAGTTTCCCAGCCAACTAGCTACCAAAGACAAGTCTTCAGTGATGCACAGGGCTTGGCAGCTCATTCAATACTCATCACAATTTGAATCCATCACAGACAGCTATGAAGCTACTTCTTTCAATGATGCAGGCTTTTTTAAAGGAAGAAAGGATTTTGTTTTGAAAATATTAACATATTTTCTCGCTGCACATTACAGTTGGCAGGACAGCCTGTGCTGTCCTAATAATGCCATACAAAAGGCATCTTGAGGAGACAAGTACAAAGTGAAGTGAGAACAAACATAGGTTTCTGTTCTTCTGTCTGGCAGGAGTATCTAAACAGAGACAAAAGCTGGAGTTCATAGGCTGCCGTTCAGATTGTTAGTTAAACTGGCTAATTGATGCAATTAGCTTAGAGGGAGAAGGTCCTATACAAAAGGTCAGTAGTAGCAATGAAGAGAAGCTTTGCTCAGCAGTACTTCCCACTGAACACCCACTTTGTCTACCCTGCTGGTTCAAGCACACATGGAGCCTGTTTTTTCTCAATTTTGTAGAGTTGTCTGCCCTGACTGAAAAACTCCCATTTGCTTCAAAGGCAGCAAACTCAGGTTGATACTGTGTGCTTCAGAAAGGCTCACTTCTGTATCAGATGGCTGATACAGAAATCATACATAGAGGGCTGAACTTTGTCATCTCAGTATAGATGATTGTGAAAACTATGTATACAATCATTCAAATTGCTTCAGTTACTGTTGGTAGAGAAGGTTAATTCAGCTTAAACCCTTTTCTGAGGATAACCGGAGCCTAAATAGTACAACAATATAAATTAAAAACAATTACAGCAGCTGTATTTCAAGACCTATTGTTTTCTTCCCAGCCTAGAATAGCAAAAGCTTCCCATTATTTGGAACAAGTAAACAAACTAACATCTGGTGGATCTTTGCAACAGAAACTTTTAATTCTAACCTCTCAGATTTCATGTCTCAGCAAAGTGCAACACTTTAAACACTTCTATATGAATATAACACAGATAATAGTTCAGTGAACTTGCTGCACTATAACAACTTAACAATTGAATGCATCAACAATACTAACATTTCTGATCCAAGATCCAGCATTCCACTCCTGAGGAAAGGCAATGGATATTTGGTTGCACCAAGAGCATTGGACTATCTGATGTCAGGACTGTGTGAACAAAAGGAAAATCCTCCAGAACATTCCCATTGGCACTCTGCAATGGCCAAACTCTGTGGAAGACTTAATGAAAACATTTGGGTAAAATTCACCAGGGACAATTCAGAGATAATAATAAATAACAGTAACACATAAGTAAACCCCAGAACACTTTACAAGACATATCATTCATGCTTGCAGCTAGAGAAACAGAGACAAAGAAAGACATAATAGTAAGAGTTAGTTTCAAAGCAGTGAGAGTTGTTCCAGCAGGTCAAAGGAATGGGTCAGAATTAAACCTGCATCCTCTTTATCCGTATTTACAGTATTTGTCCCAGATGCTAAATGAGCCTAACCCAGAGTTCATCGAAATAAACTGCAAAATCTCACAGAGAGCCAGAGGAGCTTTGCAGCAAATCTTACACATAGATCCTGATTCAAGCAAGCAACTAACCCCACACTCAAGAGAAACCACTCCTTGAATCAACACCCAAACAAGAAAAGACCTAACACCAGAAATAAAGTTGTCTATTCTGATAGAGAATCCTAACATCCATTTGATGACTGAATTACGTATCTAAAAGGTTTTATCATCTGTGAATACCACAACTCAAGCACTTGAGAAATGCAAACTGTGAGCTTTATGGAGTAGAGCTACTTAGTTACAGCAAATGTAAACAAGTAGAACATTATTAATTTTGCCATACCTTTGTCTATTCACATTGCACCTGCATTCAGTCTCTGGTCTCTCTCTAGACTTCCCTCTTACAACATCGTGAGTGTGTTCCATTCCTGTTAAAGTCCGACAGGATTGAGAGTGTTTGTGCTCTCACATGAACGTGTCCTGTATGATTTCCAGAAGCTGTGTATATCCTTTAAATAATAAAGGATACATGTACTGCTGGTCTATTAGCAATATATCCCCAGTAATATGCTCTAGTGATTTAATTATAACAACAAAATACAAAAAGGAACTGGAGATAATAATTCTCATTTCTTAGCTCGCTACCTTGCCCTACAATGCTTCCTTCCACATGCAATCAAATAACCTAAATATTTAACTAAACAACCACCAGAGCAATGATTTGGAAACTGCTGGCACCAGTGATTTTAGACTATGAGCCACAGCTCATGACTTTTTTCCCTTAAACACTCTTGTTCAATAAAATGAAATTACGAACAAGGGACACAGAAGTTTCCTTTCTCCTTGTTTTCTACTAGAAAACAACCAGCTTAACAGAGAAAATATCAATACTACATTATCTGCTTGACAAGAATGCCTGGAAGAACAGATGGGGTGCAAGTCCTGAAAATGCCTTGCCTTGCAGAACACATGCTTCATTCCATTTTGGACTCACTTATCCTTATCCATCCATCCATCACCTGATGACTGACTGTGAATGTCATTTGAATATGTGCTAAATCACGAAGCTGAATGTACTGGGTCTGGTTGGAATGGCTGTACTGTTGAGCAGTACTCGCACAGCGTCAGGGCTTTCTCTTTTTCCCACCCCCCTGCCCCTCCTCAGTGAGTAGGCTGGAGGTGGGCAAGAAGTTGAGAGGGGACACAACCTGGACAAGTTGACCCGAATTGACCAAAGGGATATTCCATGCCGTACAACATCGTGCTCAGCAATAAAAACCAAAGGGAGAGGATTTGGGGGAGGTAGACATTGCTCAGAAACTGGCTAGGCCTACTAATCTACTTGTGGGAGGTAGTTAATGATGGCCTTCACATCATTAGTTTGGGGGTTTTTTCTTCCTCTTTCCTTCATTTATTAAACTGCCTATCTCAACACACAAGTTTTCTCACTGTGGGGGGAAGTGTGGTGCTTAGCTGCTGGCTGGGGTAAACCCATCACACTGAGATTAAAAAATAAAATTCACATCTACAAAATGGAAGCTCCCACACCATATCAGTCTCCGGTAGCTACTGGGTTTGCAGGACCCCTTTCTGCTAATGCTAAAGATCTCCTTTCCTCCTTTGAGCAGTCTGGAATAGTGAGACACTATGAGGCCTAGGAAATCAGTGAGTCTCAGAGCCGTATTAGGAACAGTATCGCCTTAGGTGGGATTACAAAATAAACAGGACTCCAAGTTCTCTTTAAAGCTCTTTAAAGCTCTTTAAAATTACAACTATGGGCAAGCGAATTGGTAATAAAAATGAGGCTGTTTTGAACAACTGATATAAACTGATCTTAGTGCCGTTCATTGCTACTTCTCGAGTGGAAATGCAGTGTGTTAATGAAAGATTCATTGGAGGGCACCAGGTGGTTTAATGGAAAATGAACAAGACTACAGTTTGCAGGTCTGCAGTTGTTTTTCAAACTGTCATTCCTCATATGACCACTCTGCTCAATGGAACTGGTCACACAAGACACAAGACTTTCAGGAAGATATCCAAGCTGTGCTAAGAAATAGCACAATTTTCAGTTTAAATCTTTTCAGAATGTCTCTGTAGTCCAAGATTTTCTCTCTGTACTAAGAAAACTATCATTTTACTGTGTAGAGGTTAGTCGCTCAAGCTAAACAGACTGCTTCATTTGCTGAACATAAAAACAATTCAAAAAATAGTTTGTCCATGGTTTTAAAAGACCAGAAAAATTTCATTATGTAGCTTGTCATTTGGATATAGCCACATCTAAATGCTAACGAAGGTAGTAAGACAAACCCACCGTCAGTGGAATGCCATAGAAATCAAGGTCTCAGAGCTAGTGAGACTAAGCTAGTTCAAATGCTGCTGTTGCTCACCACCAGAAATGGCACTGCTCAAATTTTTAGAAGACAAGATTTTTTACAGATATTTAAAATCAATTATTCATATATTGAAATGCAAATTGCAGTATGTAACTATCACTGTCAGGTTACAGCGGTCTTCTCAAAAGCCTGCAATGCAGATTGCAAATGTTCATTATGCATGTACCAGCTATGAAGAAACAGCTATTTATTAGGACTGGATCTTGTAAGCTGCACTTCAGATTTTGTATTGGAATTCCTTGAAAGGTTTGCAAAGATTTGTGGTTTATTGTTCATACTTATTTAGTGCTAAAAAAGCTCTGAATGCTTTTTTGCATTCGCATGTGAGCTTATAACTTAAATATGGAGCAATAAATGAGAAGATCAAATGATAGAACACAGGAAATATTAGTATTCCTATTGCATTAGCAGCAAGTTCAAAATAATGGGCCCCACAAATTAAGGCGCCTGTCCTCATTTCAGCTGGGATAGAGTTAATTTTCTTCCTAGTAGCTACTATAGTCTACCCCAGCCGAAACCAGGACAGCACTTTTGAAGCAGACAACATATTTTGCAATACTAGGGAATATACTATGCAAGACAGAAAGTACCTAAGGGAGATCGATGGTGAGCGTGAGAAAAAGGGACAATATTTAATCACACAGTTAGCTTGGTTAATCAAATTAAAAATTTGTTCCACGTGTATTTTAATTTAGTTCAGTTTTGTTCCTTGGAAAATTGATTTAAAACATCAAATGCAAAAAGCTCTCAAAAAAGCTCTTAAGTATAAAACTACATCCTTCATTACATTCTTCTTTTAATTTCCTCCAATTTAAACCCCAATTTGAACATACCTCTGGGGAAAAAAATCACATGGTCAGAGCTTTCTTTTCTCCTTCTGAAACAACAGCCTTAGACTTCCTCTTCACCTTTCTGTGAACATTTTATTGTAAAGTCACAGAAACTGGACATTTCCCTCCTGAAGCTGATCATCTATTCCCCTCCTCACAATAATTCTTTACTGGGTTTTCATGCTAGTGGAGCCCTGAACAATACCATGCTGTACATTGCTTTATAGAGAGCAGGTATGTTTCACAGCTGGATGATTTCACAGTTCAGAGAAGCACTCAACTAGGTAACAGATCTCAGTTATGCTCCAGGCTGTCACAGGTGTCCAGGGTGACTCTGAAACATCTACTGGACAAGACAGTTAACCCTTAATACTCATTGCAAGCAACTTGCCTAGATAGTTCCAGTGACATTACTGACACTTAATAATGTAAGTAAAGTTCTGATTATTTGTGTTTCTTTTCTAAAATAGAAATACTAATTCTCCCTTTTTCTCAACTTCAATTTGTCTTGTATATTTACATGATAACCTCTTCTGGGTAAAGACTATATGTGTATCAAATGTGTGTGCAGTCACCGATAGAAATTGGTTTTGATCCTACTGTTTTCAAGTCTGAGTAAAGCAAATACATAATAAAAAGGGAACTATCAGTTTTGTCACAAAAAATAAAAACATTTAAACAGTCCAAACATCTGTTCACAGATCTTGCAGAAAGATAGTTTCAGTTATAATAAAGACCTGATATTCAATTCCTTCAATACAAACACTTTCTGTAGATTTAATAGTGAAGTGTTTAATTTATAATGCTGTTAATTTGTTAAATACTGTGACTTTTCAGCCTTCAGAGTTTTTTGTGTATGTTCTTCAGGATCTAAACTAATCCTCATGCTCATTCTGTTTATTTGTTTACTTGTTTACTCCTCTTGAAGTAAATTGGTCAGTACTGCAACTGCCAACTACTCCAACAGAAATAATAGGTGTCGTTCTAAGAAAATCAGAACAGAGGTGGCAACTTCTGTATCCAACCACTGAGACATTCAGAACGATCTGTGGGAATATTGACTTCAATAACTTAAGTTACTGAAAAATATGTTGCTTTTATTATTTTTTTCCAACTTAAAAATGACTGGAGATTTACTATTAAATTCCAGGTAAGATCTTGATCACGCATGGTCAAAATGCTCTGTCCTGACATACAATTTACAGAAGTCACAATTATCTGTTATGAACAGTTCCAAAGGGGACTTCTTTAGTCATACAGAGCAAGGTGTACTAGTCACTCAGCAAATGAAATAGCTGAGTGTTTGTTGAAACTCACTGTTAAATCTGTAATGCTAGTAAGTAAGGTTTGATACCCTGGTATTCTGGGCAGTGGCAAACAGAATCATGGCCTCTCAATTTTACAATGCATTCTATTTCCAAAGATATTTCCAGCTGGCTATCATTTCTACTGAAAATTTTAATTAAAAGGCCATTTTGGGAATAGTTAAAAAATAGCTTGAAGAGATTTATAGGCTTTTGGTTTTTTCACCTTCTTTCAGGTGAAATAATCTGACAAAACAGTTTTCTTGGTTATTGAAAAATTAAACATCTAGTGACTTCTGATAGGTCCCTGAGACTGGGTCCTATTTAAGGGAATATTTTAGTAATTCAGGTGTCAATCTTAAATCTACTTTTAATTTTAGCAACCTTCCCTATACCTCATTTACTTAGAATTTTCTTCCAATCTGCTTCTGAACTCACAACTAACTTTTGACAAAAAGAGACTAGTTTGCAAATTTTTTTTTAATTTGTATGCTTCCTGTATCCCTTTTAGGAATAGTTATCAATTTATTACACAAGAAGACATTTTTATGTGAAGAAGTGGAAGATAATTGATAATTCCAGTTTAAAAAAAAAATATTAAAGATTCAGATAACTCCCTAGAGGTAAAGAAGAGAATACCACAAAAATGAGCATATGTAGTAGTAGAATTGTAATAACTCCTCATGTAATTTCTATGGTAGTAAAACAAATAAAAATGCTAATCCTTGGCGTGTAGTGCACTGCTATAGCAGTTTTGTTTGTGCAGAGCCTATGCAAGACTGTCTAAAGGATTCATAATATTATTTTTAATGTATACAACGGAGGAAATTAAGAAGATACATGCATTTGTTTTCAGGTTCAAATAACTAAACATTATAGACTGAAAGACTTCATGCTAGCATGACTTCTTTCCAGAGTATCTTCTGTCTGCAAAACCTACTCTCAAGGAACAACTCTTAGAATTCATTCCAATAAGAGTTTAAAGTAAGAAAATGTCTTCTGGCTTTTAGTACAGTCCATTTCCATAAAAACAATGCTGTAGTACAGAACCTTGGCACGGCAAAACTAATAGCACCACAGATCGTCCCAATGCTGTGATTTATTCTGACATTAAAGAAAGAAACTAGAAAACTTTCTAGAAAAAGTATAAAATGGTACAATATTTCATGTACTATAATAAAATATAATAAATAAAACATAAAGATTTCCACCACCTTTAAATTAACTATCATGACAGATAATGAGCTATCAAAAGGAAACATGCTAAAACCTAACTTGGAACACAAGTTCTCTACCTATTGTATGTAATACAAGAGCATGTACACCATACAAAAACATCTTCAGTGAACATTAAAATCACATGATTGAATTCTCAAATGAAAAGACACTATTATTCTAAAGCTGCATTCAGCGCCCTATGTCTATCTTGCCTGTATGCTTATCATAGCACAATATTTCACTGAACTATCACATACAAATTACATAGAGTTCAAAACTGTCAATAGTATAATTTGCATAACTACCCCATCTTCTTGTTTCTATATTGTAATAATCATAAGTTGGCACTGTAATAATCAAATTGGTCTCAACAGCTACTGTGTACTTATGAACTATACAAAATGCACTTCTGTTGTATTTTGAAGGACTCTCATCATCACCAAAACAGTACAAAAAGCCACAAATACAGACAAAATAGCTTGACAGCAGCATATTGCAGTAATGAGATCTAAATTCTGTTACAGTCTGTACAATATTTGTGAAGAGACATTCGTCCCAAACAAATATCCTCTTGCTGTGGCTTTCTAACAACCTGTAAGAGTTTCCATAGGTCAGATAGCTGAGACAGCTGACTTCTCCTTCAAACTCAGAGCAAGAAAGATCCACACAGAAGACTTCCTTTGATATATTAAATAATCAGGTCATATCAAACCAAACCCCACAGAATCCAAAATGGAACCTTGTATTCCTGCTTCACAATTATCTTTTAAAGCATACTGCCTTTCTTTGTGAATCTTGCTTTTCTACTGAATTTTTGTAACAGTCTTCATATTCTGAATAAAAGTATTGTAAAATACTAAATACTAAAAATGCTAAAACAATTGAAACAGCATTGGAAAGCTTCTTCAAGTCTGTATGAATAGATAAAGTTCTGCTCTGTATTCTGTATCGTACCAAAACACTAGCAAAATATAACCTCAAATAGCAGTTACGTATTGCCCATAGTCATTTATTAGGTAGAAGTATGTCATTCTCAGAAAAGGAATAGCGTTCTGTCACAGACAAGGATAAAAGCATCAACACGCCAGAGGGCTGGGCAGTAGGAGAGGAGAGAGGGGAGGAAGAAATGTCCTGAACAAATAGAGAGAATAAAGAAAATAAACAAAAAAACTAATTAAATCTCCCTAGAAAAATCTAAATAGTGAAAGTATAGCATTCATGCCATCCAGAACAACACTAGTAATTATTGAATAATATATTATTACTACTATTAATAGTAGTAGCAGTGTTCTTCAGTCAACAAAGCCCAATCCCAGAGCACAATTTGTGCCTTAATTATGTATTTATTTCTTGATTAGAAAAGCATTTTTACTCATTATAGTACATAAGTACAGGCTTCAGTGCTTAAGAATGCACTTCATTTTAAATTTTGCTTACAACCTACTGAATAAATGTTTTAAAGCAGAAAATTATTTGCCTATTAGAAATGAAAAAATCTCTTGCCCTTGGGGAAATTCTAGGTACAATAAATGGTTAAGGAACCTTGAAAATCATAAGAGAAGAAAAAAAACCAGAGAATTTGGTCTGGATGAAACCTTATAGCCATTTTGGACATTCAATTCTAGGCTTCATTTTAAGCTTTGTATAGAGATAAATACATCTGACAGATACAAACTCAAATGTGGATCTGAACTTGCCAAGAATTTTATTTGATGGTCTGCAGCTATGGTTTGTAGTCAACTGTTTTTTTACAAGTTTAACTATTGGGACTTTAAGGGCAGAAAGCGTATAGACTTGCACTCTTCCATAAGGTTCTGCTCTGTCCCTGTCCCAGTTTTTTCTGTTCTTGTGCCCTTTGTGCTTCTTCCTTCTCGTCCATCTTTGACCCTTAACTCCGTATTTCCCTAGGTACTTTATTCACTTCGATAGGTCCCCAAAAGTCTTACCTGTGCACTTCCACCTCAGCCCACCAGTTTAGGTTAGTAATAATGTAATGATTAATGCCAACAAACCAAGAATCTTTCAAAGGACAATGCCAACCTCATTCTTATGAACTTAACAGAGGACAGTAGTACCCTGTCTTTTTTGAGCTATAGATTCAGGATGTGTAGACAATAATAAAACATTTAGCTCACAGCTGGAGGGAGAACTGCGCAGAGCTGAAAGGTTATTCTTCTAAAAGACTACTAAAAGATTATGTTCTCTTGTGCCCGTGGAAGACAGCATAGATATCTTTCTGCTGCCTGCATGGTATCTCCGGGCAGAAGCAAACTCAGCCATAATTTCATCAGTCTGAACAATCTCCTTCCCGCATGTTAAAATCATGTAAACAATGCAACAACGATTCTAGGAGGGGTGTGACACAGCATTGTATCTTGAGATGAAACTGTGAGCTCGGATCCCAAGCTCAGCTATTGTTCTGATGTACTGATCATATTCCATGCAGTACTCACCCTGGTTTTCCTTAACTATTCAGCTAGGTGAATAGATTGACTCAATTTATTTCATTATTCTCTTCGGCATCATTAAAAATATTTAAAGAAATACAAACGTTTTATGCATCATAAACCCACTGAATATACTCAAAAGATTACTCTGGGAGAGAAGGTTTTATATTGGGAGAAAAAGTAGAGGGCTTTCTGATATAGGTGTTGTTCAGGTTTGTAGGTTTTGGGGGCGGGGGGGTGGGGAGTAGGAATCAGAAACAAAACATGACTGCAGCTTCGCTGGCCACTAACTTCCATAGCTTTCCCTGTAGTTTTGGCATTTTGCTAGCACTTGAAATCACTATTTATTTGCTCAGGGTTTTTTTGTTTCTTTTATGTGGGGATAAAAGAAGTAGTAATCAAAAGTGTCTGAATATATTACCAGCTTTGGTGAAGTATGGCCTTTTCTCCCTAAGCGTTAATACACTTTATAAATAGACATGTGAATAGAAAACATATAAAAATGCTCATAAAGTCATAGAGTGGAACAGGAAATGTTTTAGTTTTATTTTTCCCCATTTTCCTATATTTGGAATAACCTTAATTTCTTATTCCTCTGGAAGCTTCCACCTCTTTTCTGGCATTCTCTGCAGTCTGTTCAGACATATTTGAGATTTCAATGTAAAAGACTACTACAAATCAGATGATTATTTTGGTTAATATCTGAGAAATGAATGAATGCTTAGCAATTAGCATTGGGAAATAAGGTGATTTTATTCCAAAAATGATCTTGTATTCAAACCACAATTCACCACCACAGTTTATATGTGAGATAGCCCATCCTCTTCAATGTTGTAGTTCATTAGCACATCGCATCTGTCCCCTTCAATTTTTTAATCAGCTTGCTGCTACCTCACAGCCCTGCTAACCTCTCTCCTAATACAAACAAGAGCAGACTCCAGAATTTGAAAAACCCTCCTTGAAGCTAGGAGCTGCTTTGCAAAAATTGGTTTCCTCTGGAGAAAGCCCTCTAAATGCAGCTATAATGGAGAGTCATCGTGAAGGAACTGTCCAGAATTGAGGGTATCTCTCTATCTCTGAAATCACAACCTGTCCAACCACCCATCCCAAAAAACACTTATAAGGAAGCCTCCACACAAACTGAGTTCTAGCTTTGTCCCCAGCGTTATTCATGCACCGGATGCTCGTCTGAATTGAGTATGATACCACTCATCTAGTGCCTACAAATGAACATATGCCTGGCAGAAGGCGTATCTCCTACAACAAAAGATGAAGACCCTCATAAAAGTTCTACTTCTGCTGATGATCCTGTGCCAAACCTCTCCAATCTTTGCTCACTAGAACCAGTTCCTAATCTGCTTGGTACTGTATATATACTCTGCATACTAACCACATATATGCCTTCTGCATATAAATGGCAATAGAGAAAGCAGAGACAGCATTTCAAACGTTCAGATTTTTTTTTAGAAATTGCATCAATGGAGTGAAATGATCATTTCGGGTATGGAGCCAGTCATAGCTGGAGGCAGCAAGTTACATGACCTAAAGCGGCTAATGAGATGGTGAAGGACAGAAGAAAAGCAGGAGACTGATGGATGTGCTACAGCTGGGTTGAAAAAATATGTTTCTGGGCACACCATGCTGGGCTGTTGTCAAACATTCATAAGGGAGCTAAATACTCAGGGCTTGATCCCATAAATGAGTCCAATACCCGCACATTCAGAGAGCGAATAGGGAGCTAGCACATCTGCCGTGTCATGACAATAGCAGGAAGAGTTATCTAGTGTATGCCCAGAGAGCTAAAAAGTGTCCTGTGGAGCTCAGAGGAGATTCCTGATGGGCAGCACTGAAGCATGAATCCATTCTCCACTGAACAGACACAGCAAGAGCAGCAGCACTGTAGGCATTCCCTGATGGCTCTTCTAAGGCACCTCTACTCTGAGCTACTGAATAAAGGCTACTGCATGAGTCAGCTTTAGGATTTTTTAACTCCAGATTTGTCTACATTGCAACTTAAGAGGTGAGACTGCAGTTCCTGCAAACATATCCGTTATCTCTTAAAACTAGCTAGATTAAGTGATTATAAAACAACCACTGTGGCAGCACAGCCTATCACATGGAATAAATAAAACCTTTATGTAGGCATTGCAAGTTTTTTAAAGTACTTGAAAAAGATCAAAACCTGCACTATTAGTGCTCTAGTGAAATTTGCAGTATTAGACACATCTTTACAAGTAGCAGTTATACCTCTGGATTTTGGTGTACACATGCCCACAATAGGGCATCTACATGAATGTTTTAGTTCAGATCAGTAGCATACTTTTGAAGCAAATATCCCAATTGTTGCCACTTATGGTGTTTTAGTTTGAACTACGGAACAGTCTTTGGAGCTCATAAAATTGATTTTTTCAGATTAAAATAAACTGGGAGATGTGCTTCAGAAGGTCACCTAACTTATTATAATAGTAAATGGGCATTCAGCCACTAGAACCAGACTAAAGCTATTGGATATAAAAGAACCCTGCAATTTCTATGGTAGTATGTCAGGTCCTCAGCTCTGTTTTGCTCTAAACATCTGCTTCTTTTGGTTGAAACTGCTGCTTATGTATACAAATACAGAGAATAGAGGACAGGCATTCAGATGCCATCAGGATTCTGCTCATTGACTACCACTTACAACTCACCATTTTTTCCACATATTCCTCTCTGGGCTCATTCACTAAGAACAAATTCCACAAATTCAAGTCCAAAAGTTATACAAATTGAGAATGGAAATATAAATAGCTCAAGAACTGTCACTCCATTCTGTGCTGCCTTCCCTCCTCCCAAGTTCTGCAACTAAAAGTTATTTTGTTCCTGAAAAGAGTTGAGTTTTATTTTCTCAAAGTATAGTATAGTAAGAACATTGCAGGGCTGCAAGCAAAGACAGTGCAGAAGCACTCAGAAAACAAATTAAATATATGTATGCAATATGTTTACAATATCTGAGAGTAAACATTTGTAGAACCGAGAAGAATAAAATCACGTATCTTAGATGCATATATAGGGATTCAATGGTGGTGACTGGCTCATTATGACACCACCTGCAGTGGGAAAATTTTTATTCTTTGAGAATGAACTATGTAGTCAAATACACAACTGGAAAGCTGGCTAGGGTATTCCAATTTCAACATATATTAGCTAAAACTCAGACTAGTTGAGGAACAGAAAGCAGCAATGTAAGTGAAGGAAGACATTAATACGTTAAAAAAAAGGACACATGAAAATTAGCAACTTCATTGGAGAATTTGGATTAAGGTTGCAGATGGAATGGTAAAAAAAAAAAAAAAGATAACAGAAGTGGTTATAGACCTCTGGGGCATGATGAAAAAGAAATCTGCCTATGTTTATACAGCTAACAGGCTTTTAAAGAGACTCTATCATTGATCATACGGGATTTCAGTTACCCTGAAACTGACACTACAGATAATGGCGCAATATCTTAGGCAGGTTCATGTTTCTAAAGGCGAAAAACCTGTTTTCCTGCACAGTCTGTTGAGCAGTCAAAAATATCAGATGTTATTTTTAATTCAGTTCTGGAGAAATAATATGGCATGATAAAGAGGACATGCATTAGGGAAAAACCAGGGGTCCACAAACAGATCATCACATTGTAAGTTACTTGCATACAAAGAATGGAGCTTGTTTGCCTTTCAAAAGGCAATCAAAAACGATTGAAAAACATACACTGAAATACAGGAAACCTTCCAAAAGAAATGGTGAACATGGGTGACAGAAGTGTGATGTTACCTCCACAAGGAATACATGCTAGCAGCAAAACAAAATGTTTTATTTTGATAATTTGCTTCAGGTCTATTTTTCTGGGAAGATACAAGTTCCTGCCTCCTGACTCCACTCTTCCTTTCCTGACTATATTAGGTACATCTCCCATAAAGGAAGAATCCCAATTTTGCAGTAAAAAGTGAAGAGAAAAAGAAGTGAAGAAGAAAAAAGAGTATACTTCTTGCACTGAAGAAGCAAAGAGAAAAGTGAAGAGACAGCGTTACTAAGTATTATCAAAAGTAATTTTTCTCACATTTTGAAGTGATCTCACCTTAAATGTACACTCCCAGCAACTTTTGGTATTTGTCTATATTATGACTAGGGTGCCCAATCTTGGGAGATGCTAAGCATGTTCTAAGTCCTGTACCTTCTTTCCAAACACTTTCTGTTTTGACTTAGAATAGTGCAACTGCTCTAGAAAGTGGGATAGTCAGAATCTTCTATTTCAAGCGTCTCCTACGAACTAACAAAATGCCCAAAGTAAACCTGAAGGGTCAAGTGAATACAGAAGCTTTCCATGGATCTTTTCAGCACTTTTGTTGGCCTTGGTAATGTCCTACCCAGAGTACGCTGTTGAGCAGCACCAAGCATTATAATGCAATGTACAGTCTTACCAGTTTTACTATATACATATAAATTACAAACTGTGATGAGCTACCTTGATCTGTGACAAGGAACATAAAAATGAAATGAAGCAATGTTCATGTCACACATCTGAAGTAAAAGATCAATAGCTCAACCTTTGTTTTAATTCTTTTTTAAATAAGAAGGTTAAAAAGAAATTGCTAAAACAGCATTTCAGCAGAAAAACCTTGTTAAAAGCTCAAACTACTACCTGACTTCACTGCCCATGCAACTTTTCCCCTTTTTGAAATTGTTATCTGTTGAGGAACTTTCAATGGTTTTCACCTACTAAACTCATTAATAAATGGAACACCAGATATTTGTCCTACTTCTAGTGTAGCAAGAGCCTGACTGGCATTCTAACTTTGAATATAGCCCATGACTCCTTTTATTTTGGTGGGCTAAGTCTCTGACTGAAGAAAACTGCCACGGTCTCATCTACACCGCAGGATCCAGCTACAGCTGGGTGAGTTGGACTTGGAAAAGTGTCCTGTATTTCAGTCCATTGTCTGGAAAAATACAGAATGGTTATTTAAAAACATATTCCTCAGCATGCAATGCTCTAAAAGAAAAGCAAAATGAGTATTTGGTCATACATAATCATGGCTTACAAAATGTATACTTCCAAAGGCAAGTTTGGAAGGTTAATATTGAAGAAAAGACACCCACAGGAAAAAATTTCCATTGTCTATAGCAATGAATAATTCTCATTTTGGTAGCCCTAAGACAGCTGACAGAACTAGAATCTTCTTGTGCACGGTTCCTTACTTACACAGAATAAAAGACAACCCTGCTAGATTTCTTGTATAAAAAGAAAAAAAAATTTTGATAGGCTCATGAAAATGCAATGGAAGAGACCAGCACCAGCAATGGAAGACACCCAAGACAATCTGCAGTAAGTTTCTGAGCTGGAGACCAGCTGGATTCCATAAAGGCGTGTGATATGCATGACCCAGCATGACACTGCTTTTTACTTGGGCACAGGTAACAAAAATGTATACGATGGATATTTATTGTCTGTTTCCACTCATATTGCTTAGACTGGCAGAAATACTACTATATTATTTCAACCTCGTAAGTGTGTATTATTAATCAAAATCTAACTGCTCTTTTGAAAATGAAGTGGACCTCTGAGTGTCAAAACACAGAAATAGCTAAACCATGTTCAGAGGAAGACTTGACAGAACAGTATCTGCCCGATCTTTTGCTGAATCAGTATGAACCTTGCTTAGAAATAGATACTCAGGTGAGAAAATGTTAAACATTAGACTTTTCTTTAACAAAAGTCAACATTTTTCTAGAAAGCAATAAACCTCATGTAGCCAAAATAATCTGTATGAATAAATACCATCCCACATAACACAAAACATCAGGCAATGCAAAAGTATCAAAAGGCATTTTTAAAAGAAACATCCAGTTTATTTTTTAAAAGCATGTCCAGCACATAGAACAGAACCCCTTTGTCAGAGCTGACAAAAAGAAGTTAAATTCCAATGAAATGTTATTTAATCAGATTTGCAACTACTCTTGAATTATAGTTTAAGATAATTTGATCTGATGGATGGCTGCAATAAAATGATCAAGGTTTTCACTTATTCCCCTTTCTCCTCCCACATTCTGACTCTTCTGCCTCACTGCTATACCATTTCCCCTCATTGACCTGGCTCTTGTGCTTCCAGCATCCTTCTCTGCACCAACTAAACTCACTAAAATGGCAGGAAACTGTCCATTATTTTTTTTCGCTGCTACTTTTCTCCCTAAGTAATGAATAAAGCCACATCACCAGTTGTGAGTTATATCTGTCCAGGAATGGGTCCCTGAATTCCAGAGCTGACACAAGGTAAACGCTAGGTACATGAAGTAAAGAATGGGGGGAGAAAGGGAGGAAAACTATAGCAGGGATGAAAAAAACCTTTCTCTTCATGTGAATGAGCTGGTGTTACTAATGGGTGGAATTACGCTGATAGCCTAGGGTTAATCAAAAAGACCAGGAAAGCAAGAACACAGGTAGCGCTCAAAGCAGTACTTGGTGTTCAGAAAGGGAAGATCTGATAGGCCCACGAAACAAAAGAAGAAAAGAATTAATAGCATCTTTGCAACAGAGAGGGATCAGTAGTTATAATGGGCCATAGCACAAATGCTTTTGTTGCTGCCCTGTTTTTTTAGTGAGTAGCAATTACAGATTTTTACTTCCTAGACTTTGAAAGCACTTTGTAGATCTCCCTTGAAGACTGAGGTTTAGATTTGAGAAATGGGAGGTCTGAGATTCAATATATGTGAAAAATGTTCTCTCTAATAAAGAGCTGTCTATTTATCTGTGTAACTACATTCAGGATTTCACCCATCTAGTTCCTTTTCCTATCTATTTGGATAGATTTCAAGAAAGAACACCAACACTCTTACAAGGAATAAAGCACGTAGCAATAAAACAAAATGGCAATTTCCTCTCTTTAGCTGTAGCACCAACCACCATACGGAAGATATACAACTAGTAGTTAATTCTGTCTCATCTTTTATTACTATGCAAATAAGATATGGCAGAAATACATGTACACTTGTTACTCGTGCAGGCGGATTTGAAACAAACTCTATTTAATAAAAAAAAAAAAGTTAAAGTAAAATTAACTTTTAAAGTGAATACTGTTATTAAGCCAGTAATATAAGGTAAGAATACTGTGGTGTTCAGACCTCATGAATATGTTAGAGAGCTTTGTATAATGCTGACACAGAACTGTCTGAAGAAATACTTCATGTGGTATACATTGCCTTTTGCTCTGCACACGGATGCATTTAAAAGTTTAGATACTTTAAGTAAGGAATGAGATTCTATTTGACATCATATTCCACTGAGGTTCCTCTAAATTATGAAAAATAAGTCTGTTCCTGCATATAAACCCATGAGCGACTGCTAAGATACTTCTCAGATATTAAATATGGTTCCTTCAAGAGTCATATTGACTTAAAGAAAACCTACAGATTGGGAAAATATTATGAATTAATCAATATTTTAATTTTCTTCAGGCCCTATAACATTTAACCTAGTTAACTACTACTTGAAGTTAAATGTGACCATTGAAATACAGTAACAAGTGGCAGAGAGAACTCTTGATGAATGTTACCATTTGATGTCAGCTGTACTTCAAACACATTGCAGTTTAATACAATTCTGTACTTAGGATCTGTAAGTCAAAGTTTGAAAATGCTATAGCACATGAAGACAGGTGACGTGATGCCATAAGAAATGTGCCAAAATTTAGATTTCTGACAACTCAGAAGCTCTTAGAACTATGTGGCAAGTGACTGGATGCCTGGTGTGAAAATCTAGAGTTCATTAAACACCTTTTACTCCAATCTAGTATTCATAACGTTATCTTTATTTATATGTCTTTTGGGTGTTTCTAGTTAAAAAAGAAACTCTGTCCTCTCTTTCTGCTACGTAGAAATAGAAACTACTAGGAGCAGCTCCTGGGTATATGCTGGGATATCTGGGATTTAAATGTGTAAATGCTGAATAACTGAAATGAAACACGGTAACGCAGTGTGTCCTTATCAGCAACAATTCATGATTTTGGATGACTAATTTGAAATACTCTTAAGAGGGCTTGATTTCCAAAGGTAGGTGCTTAACATTTTCTACTAAGAATCACAGCTCTGTCATGTTTTTTAGTATGAACAATCACACACTGGAAAAAAGTCATTTCTGAAAATTGAAGTCTTGAACAAACTGTAAAGATGCAGGCCTCAAAAACACACTGTTCCAAATTTGTCGCTGTTCCTCCTAGCAAATGACCACTCTGTAGAGAGGCTTCATTTACATTACACTTCTGGGGGGATTCCTATCCCCTAACTTCAGGAATCACAGTCACCTATAAGTACTTCCTCTACAGTCAGTGAGGAGTGATAGGTAAATTGGGAGGGCAATCTACCCCACAGATTCAGACTTTTCTTAGGATAGGGCAGACTATTCTCTCTAGGTACCTCTCAGCTAACTGAACTAGACAAATAACTTCAGAGAGAGAAGTGATGGATGTGGAAAAACAGAGTATCTTTCATTAAGCCAACTAATACAGCTGGAAAAAACGATTTCAGGCACACAAATCCTTCACATTAGGTAAATAATCAATTTCATTGTAAGTAAATAAAAGCACCATAGAATAAAGGAGGATGAAGATCAATAATTAACATATCTAATATATTTACTTGGTGGTCAGATCTCATTTAAATTTCATTCAAGCAATGTTTCTTTAGTTGATTAATACCATTGATTAACGAGTATTAGAGAAAAGGTGGGGGTTTGGGGGTTTGGGTTTTTTTGTTTGTTTGGGGGTTTTTTTTGTTTGTTTGGGATTTTTTTACGTTTTTTCAATATAGTCCTGAAAAATCATAAATTACCTCATAGAAGAGCACAATCTATTTCAGTCACTTAGTTTTCAAAAGATACATTAGCTTTCACTACTCAGGATTCATTAGAAAACTCCACCCCCTTCACTGATGGTTAAAAGCTGCCTTGATCCCTTCAAGAAAGTGTCGCCTCATAAATATCTGTGACTGTTTCACCTGAGTGTATCCAGCATCAATTTATGCTTGAAAGGACTTGCTTTATAAGACAAAGCTTTTTCAAAATTATCTCCTCGAAGCCGGCATAGATGTGTGTAAGAAATATAATAAAAAAACAACACAACGACAGCCAGCCACCTGCTTCACCTTGCTGTTAATGCAAAGAAGAAATAAACACAAAAAATACCTTAAAATAAAAGGTCTCTAAAGGATGCATGAGAAGGAGAAAAGGTCAGTACTGCAGTTCTTTGGCCCCTCTCCCACTGGCTAGAAAGAAAAGGCCAGTTCTAGCTGCCCCTTGGGACTTTATGGCTTTAGGCAGGAATATGTGGAGGAGAGACTGTGCTCTCTGGCCTGAATTCAGCCAGCTGCTCTTTACAGTTAATGCCTCACACCATTTTGCAGCCCCAGTTTCTACAGTAAAAAGATCTCCTCTAGGAACCTGTTCCCAAGATGGTTCATTAGCATAAAATTCATCCCTTTAAAGGTCATGTGGAAAGAGTAGATGTATGTTGTATGTATCACAGAATTACTGTAAAGATGACTGAGGAATATTGCCTGAGCTAGCTATTTAGTCACAAAATTAATTGCAATAGTTTGAAGGGAAATCAATTCACACCAAGCAAACTGTACTGCTAACAGCAGCATGGACCCACTCCATGCTATTTTTTCCACTGTGATGGCATTAACAGCTTCTTAGCCACCTTGGTAAGCGCGCCACCACTGGGACACTACTACTAATACGACTTTAGTGTCGAGTAAGCTTGAATGCCACAACAATACAAAATGCAAAAACCTTGATACCAACCTACTACTGGAAAAACTAGGAGGGGAGAAGGTGGGGGGGAATAAGTGAGGTGCTTTCAAATATCCTTAAATTACTGTTCAGTTTATCTTGTTTCCTGATAATGCTTTTCTAGGATTTTGCAACTTCAGTAAGGCAATATGACTGCAGCATTAAAGATACACCAAGCACACAACTAGGATCTCTCTTGGCTCAGAAGAGAGAACAAAAGTGAGGAGAAACTTAACAGCATCAATGGGTGGGTGTGTAGTCTGTAAAAGTTTTGAAATTCCGTGGATAAGCTTGAGTCTGTGTCTTGAAAAATGGGAAAGTCCAACAAGTCCTGTGTTGGTGATCAGGCATTAACTGATACTGTTACCTGATTCTACTTCACTACAAGATAGTTCTCTGTTTCTATATGTGAAGAATAAACACATGCTAAAACAATTGGTTTCATAAAGAAAATAATAAAGAAAGATTACTTTATAAGAGTTCTGGATTATAACAGGCTACGGTAACTGTTACCATAAATACAGTTTGCTTTCACATATCAGAAGGGCTCTTAAGAGCCCAAGTGAATACAAAGATCCCTTGGTTTCATAGCTGTGCACACAGTAGTAGGACAAATGGATAAATGGATAGCAAAGGACACACAATCTCTCTTGCTTAGTGACTTTACTGTCCATTGTCAAAACTGCAATAGCTATTACGTGTGTACCATTGTCAGCTTTGTAGATCTTAGCTCTTTATTTTCCCAGATGCATTTCTTTAATCTCCAACTGCTGTGCTAGTGAATGTATTCTGAACAGAATTTAAACAAATAAAGTAAATATTTGTACATCTTGATATAGCAGAATATAAGATTTGCTGTAAATATTTGTTTATGAAAATGTCTCTCATAGGTATAGTAGCATATTAACTGCCAAAACACGAGGTATTTTTACAGTTAGGGTAACACATAAGAATAAGCAATAAGCAAATCATAAGAATATGAGGCATATGTAGAGTGTGACTGAAAGTGAATGGTTAGCTGATACCAAATGATTTAAAGGTTTTCAGCTGTAAGGCATAACCAAAGGCATAAGTTTACTGAATGTGTGTGCCTGTCAGAAAATAAATTACTCCTGCAGGCAAGATTTCAGCAGTGTACGTAGCTTGCTATCTTTGGGCATAGTGCTCAGTACCACTTCCCTCTCTGCTCCCTTTGGTGCAAAATCAGTTGCCCAAAACGTTGAAAAACAGTGTTAATTGAGATTCCACCAGTTACCACTCCCATGAGCCTCTAATGCCACCTGTCCTTCAAAGAGGCAATAAAAATAAAGTAGAGCAAAGTCCTTTATCTGTACTACAGGTCCCACTGCCCAGATCAGCATGCATGCAGAAGCGGATGCACAGGTGTCTCAGCCAGGATTTGTGAGGTAAGTAGTGAGCCAGCTAAACAATGGCCCCAGCCCTGGGGAATGCGAATAGACCAGATAGTTGTGTGTAGCACTGTAGCACAGCGTAGAGCATTAGAGTAGTTTGCACCTGCCACCAGAGCAACCTCCCTGAACCAGTGCTATGCTTCCTGTTCTTCCTTTGATTCCCCAAGATATTCAACATCTTAATGCTACACATTTTTAAAGGCCTGTGTGTCTTTCAGTCCTTTCCTCCTGTCTCCTGCTACGCACACTTTGGAAAATGTTAACATTGAAGTGAAAGAATGTTCTTGCATGCCTTGATAAGAAGTGAAAGAACATCACCTATTTCTCAGACCAGTATCCTTGTCTCGCCTCCTTCTTGACAAAAAATGTGACTGGCATCAAGTTTCAAAAATAGAAAACAAGGTGAGATTCTGATAGTATGTAACATGATACTCTTAAGAAAAAATACACAATGAAGAGGAGAGAAAGATGAGAAAAAGACTGACACCTCTAGCTTCTGCTGCTCGTGTTTTGTGGTTACATTCTGGCAGATTACAGGTGTGCCTGGCCAAAACCCTATTTCAAAATGCATCTGTTCTACTTCAGTCAGGTTGCTAAAATGCTCAAATGATGTATAAACTCACCCCAATTCTCAAACCCTGAACAGGTTCAAGACTTTTTTAAAAAAATCTTTCTTTCTACACTCTTTTTTATAACAAAATTTTTACATTTTCATGCAAGTTTCCGTCTTCCATAACCCTTACTTAGAGTGGCTTAAAATGTCAGTCTTCTAGGTTTTTTTTGGAATCTTTCAGAAGTCAGGAACTTCACAATTCAATTACATTCGCAAACACAGTAAACTGGACAGACACCACAGTCCACTATTATGCCAACTGACAAGGTCATCTGTATGGTATGAGGTGTGAGGTAGTAGGAAGCATGCAGCTTCCTTGAAAATCTAAATCTCTGGTTTTTACCCATATTTGAGAAAATTACCCAACCAAATTCATAAATATCCACCATTTTTTTCTCTGCAGTATAAAAAGCGAGACGTTTTGTTCACCCCCATCCCACCCCCATGTCCATTGTGATTAAGAAAGCGGCACTGGAGCTAGGTATCACGCCACACACAACCTTCTGCCAGATGTCACAATGTGATCCGATGAAAGTTTGTCAGATCACATTCTGATGAAAAATAAAATCCTTGATTCAATGAAGTGTTCCCTTCATGGTGCATTAGAATCCCACTGCGGAGACCAAGCTCAGAAACCTGCTTTACACAGCTTTCCTCTGCAACTGACTGACTGGATTTCAGTGTAAATTTGTATGACCTGTTTTACCACCTGCTTTACACCATTTCACTTTTGCTATTCCTCTTGGCCTTTACTAATATTGTACGACTCATTTCCCACTTTTCTTACATTGGCCTTTGTCCCTTACGTCTGGTTCCCATCATCCTCTTAATCTGGAATCAAAATGCATGACCTCTGCCGCTTCTTATTTCTCATTCTGACAAGATGCAAGGCTCCAGGTCCTTTATCTTCTTCTGTCCCAGCTGCCTCACCCAAGTTAAAATGGCAAGGAGGACTTACTTATTACACTTCCCAAGTTTCAGCTGGCCATAAATCTAACACACATTACCTTACCAAATATGTTTATATCAGAATACTTATATACAGTGCCCAGGACACTGTACAAGTATCAGTAACAAACCAAAACCAAGCAAAACTTAAGGTAGATAGGTGAATAATTATAGTTTCCCTGAATATGATTGCTGTACACGGTTTATGCATATAAGCTACAGGGCCATTAAATGAATGAAAAGGCATTTTCCATTTACTTCTACTACACTTACGTTTTTCATTTGGAGACCAATTCAACTTCTAATTTCCCTGCACAGAGGTTTTGCTTGATGTAGCAGCAGAATTTTGAGCATTTGCCATTCTTTCTCTCCAGATGTCTACCACATCTCCATTACTTTCACCATATGTGAATTAAATCATCCTTTTCCAATTTCTCTAAACATATTGAAAGCTTTTGCAGACTGTCATCCTCACTGTCCCTTGAGGAAGGACTTTATTAAAAAAAACAACTATTTGGTTTTGGATTTGTTCTTAGATTTCATATTTAATAATTCATTTTTAAAACTCATTGTATTTTTGCAAAGTTTAACAATTTAGTCCGTTAAGGTCCCAAAGAACATACCTGTGTAACTCTTCACTGACAATCCTCTAGGCAAAATCATACTACAAACAAACCCAGTAAGAAATAGGTCTCTCTCATGGTTTTAACTGAAGAACAGAAGTATCACATTAATAAAATGCCACACTATAGCAAAGAAATCTCAACAAAAGTCATCAGTATCTCAAGCCTCCTTTGGACAGGAGTAGTGTGTTATGGATCACCTCAAAACCAGAGTTAGGACATTTTGGGAATAATAGTAGCTGTTATGAACATGCTATTCCCTCCCCTCACAGGAATCTTTGTGAATGAAGGGAACTGGTTTATGTTGCAGATTTGAAGTTGGCAGAAGGATTTAGTCTTGTAAGTAACAGTTACTAACTTCAGGGTCCTACATAATTAGAAGTCTGATTAATACTTTGTCATATTTTTATGGAAGAGACACCTGTTCTTTCAAATATTACTTTGATTTACTTGATTAAATATTTACTTGATTTATGTGATTATTTGATTTAATTCATTTAATAGAGGACAGGAACAAGATCTTGGCAGGAAAAAAATCTCCTCTTACAACATTGAAAACTGCAATGGTTTATGATTCACACACACAGAGAAACTAGAACCACTCTGAAACGACTTGAACTATAACTGCAGCAAGGAAAGGCTCACAGCTCTAACATCACGTTCAAAATGGCAGCTTTGAAAGAGCATGATGCTGTAATTCCATGAAAGGATAGTACATGATGGTGTTCACATTTCAACCCCATTTGCCACTCTACCACTTCTTAAAATGTTCAACATAAGAAAGTAACAAATGATTTTGTCATTTTTTAAATTTTGTTGTTTAAATATTATATTATTTGCCTATTGAATAGTTCTTTTTCTAGGCTTTAAAGACGTATTTTTAATGACAAAAATATTTAATTAAAATTGCTGTAGCAAACATACTACGTAGGTATTGACTGCAATTCTGTTATTGGATACAAATATGATTTGTGAATTTTAGAACTTGGTTTTTTGGGTTGTTGGGAGGGCGTGTTGTTTCTTTTCTTCACAACACATTGGTTCATTGTTTCCACCTATAATAGAGATACCAGGATCTGGTATCCTATCAAGATTCAAGATACCAAGAAATCAAAAAAAATTTCAGCTGAATGCTCATTTTAAAAAAAAATGTTTTTAATTTAAATTGTCATAGGACAATGTAAGAGTCCTATGGAATTTTCCATTTAATTTCCTTCAAAATGAAAGGATTTATCCTGGCAATGCATAACTTTCAATACACTGCTTTTTTATACTGATTGTTAGCTGACACTGCTGTTGAGATTTTCCAGCATCATTCTTTCAATTTTTGATTACTACAGTATTTTTCGTGTTATCTTTTCTTCACATGCTAGTGTAAACTATTTAAAGCAGAAGAGGAAAACTCATAATTTGCGTCTTCCTGTAAGGATGAGATCCTTAGTTGGCATAAATCAGCTGATATATACCTGCTGAAACCTCAGCCCATAAAGAGTTTGGGATTTAGCTGAGATGAGAGGATTGGGGTTTTTAAAATATTTAAATAATATTTTTCAACCTCGCAGTTTTCATTTATTTACTAGATGTCACCCTAGCCATTTTGGGTTTCAGATTACTAAGGCAGCTACTAATTTCTGATGAAGGACACAGATACTCCAGTAGGTGCTGATTTAAAATCCTTTACATACTAAATATACTTTATCCTTTATAGGAAAATAAAAGCCAGCTGAAAGATCTTTGTATAAATCAATTTAAAAGAAGCATTTAAAGATATGACTTTGGCAGCTTCCTAAAAAGAAAACTGACAGATCACCATTAAGAGCGTTTGGATTAATATTGATTACTCCTTGGACTGTTCAATTAGGCTTCTAATTAGGATTGATTTGTTGTGTCCTTAGCAATGAAAGCAAAGATGGCACCTCAGAAAAAGAAAAGGGTCAGTGTTTTTTTTTAATTAATGTGAATATGCATGCCATTTGAAGCAAGCAAGAACTTGTTATATCCTACACTTCTTTCTGTTCACACACACATATATACAATCAGCTGTATCATCTGAAAATGGGCTGTATCAGACTCAGACTACATATGTGCAACCAGCTGCACCTTAGTCAGAAACCTCTTAATGTGACTCTGACTATCTGAACATCAAGCACCAGGAGAACACTATGCTTCTTTCTCATAGTGCCTGAAAGGACACCTCACACATTCAGAGGGGAAAAGAGAAAAGAGATTACCAGGCCATTAAGTTTCCTTACAATTGTTCCCCATGACATTCGAAACTATTCTCTTCTTTCTAAATGATTTGTGTCCTGCTGCTATCAGCTATCTCATGAGAGAGTTAAAATTCAAATGCAAGAGGATTAAGATCTCACAGTAGTTCCTAAAGAAACTTGCACTCTTGTTCCTCACTTCTGCACATCTATTTTGAAGCAACTATTTTTGCCTCAAGCAAGTTACTTGCTCAGAAGAGGCAGACAGGCGCTAGCATGTAAGCTCTATTACTTAGTCAGCTGAAAGCAGGGCCATTCACAGGACTTTGAACTTCCAGTCTTTATCCGGATTAAAGAGTATTTAGCACTTACTTCAGTCCCACTGAAGGTACCACTTCCCTCTCCCAAACTAGACATTATGATTATCAGCAATGTCTTTACCCGACCTTGACACCGTCCTCCAAGATTCTCTCTTCTAAATAATTTTCCTTAGCCCTCCTGTATGAAGTTACCAACTTCTTCATGTACTGGGGAAAATGCAGAAGCTGAGTCCTGTCTCCAGCTCCCAGCACCACAATTATCCTGCTGCCTCACTGTCTTTGTTCGGTAATCCCACTATGTTACCATTAATGTATCTTCCAGCTATCTGGAGGCTGTGAACCCAGTACCACCTCTTCATTAAATGCTTCAAAACCAAAGCCCCCATAAACTTCAGTCAACAGTGGATTCTTTCATCAACTTAATTTAGTGTTCCTGGATTTGCACTGATATCATAAAACCGGACATACTACTTGCTATTAATGTATAGCTACAACATTGCAGTGGCATTAAACCCATATAAAACTGATTTTGAATGCATAAAAATGTAAGCATTTACTAATAACCACATTCATTCAGGTCCCTTCCAATTCTGAAGTGTACTAATATTCCTATGGTGACAGAAATTACCGCTATCTTGTGATATCTCGAGAGCCGGTTAATTAATTTTGTACTGGCAGATAAGTGTCATTAGTTTAGGATTACAATGCACTAATTGTGCAAACTAGTCAACCGCAGTAAGTAGCTTTTGCTTTCTGGAGTATTTAAAAGCAATTCACGGATTTATTCTTGTTAATAGCAGTAACATTTGTGTATTCAGAGTAGAAGTAGAGCCTACCTCTGTCTACCTGATGTTATAATTGGATCAGGTAGGCTGTGATGAGCTACAGTTTATGAACCAACCTTAACCTGACTTAAAATTCAAAATTAAAAAAATGTCTCATTTTATATGCTAACTGAATCTCATTTACACCAGTTATAGACAGATTCAAATAATTTCAGGTAAACTTTGGAAACCCTTAATATATCTCACTAGTAGCTGTAAACATTATTCTTCAAAGGTTAATTTCTGTGTAACTGTACTTAGCATTAAAGGGCTGACTGAACCACTGTAATACCAGGCAAGGTTAATTTGTCCTATTATTTACGCTTTATGAACTATTCAGACTATGGAAAGCTAGCAGTTTTCCACATCCAAAGAAGCAGCAGATAAAACATACAAATTTTACAATTATTTCAACAGTGACATTTGTTTATACAGTTTGGAATGAACTTGACAAGTATTTCATAGGTAGCAGTCCAGCATGTAGTGCATTATGAATCCGTGCATCTCGGTGCCCATCAATTTGAGTCAAGTCATAGCAAAGGTCTTAAAGGTCTGGAAAGTCTTTGGGATTCTACTGATCTGGACATCACTACCTATGATTTCTATAGGAAATTGTAAAGTAACATAACAAAACCTAGAGTACAAGGACTTAAAAGTATTTAAAAAATAGTAGGCCCCCATACGAAAAGCTCCACAGTGACCTTTCTTAAAGCCAGATGCGTAAGTGAAAACTGCAAGTGATTTTTCAAGAATTTAAGAAATCAATCTCAGAGTAAAACTATCCCCCCAACCCCAAAAAGGATGTCGGGTTAAAAAAGTGCTTTACTGTGTTAAAAGGGATTGCTTTAAAGGGAAGTGGAGTGTGTGCATGTATGACTGGTGTTCCTAAAATCACAGACGATGATACGGTTAAAGAATCATTACTCATACAGTTCACTGCAGCTGCAGAACAACTAAAATCTAACAGACATGCTGGGATTCTTATGCCTCTATTAAAAAAAATGAGCACGACTCAAATACTTAACAATATTGTTTATACCAGAATTTGGATTCCAAGGTAGTGAGACAGCACTAGGAAAAGCATAAACCTTTGTTACACTAGGTCAAATTTCATCCAGACAAAAAAAACATTAGGGCCATGAACAAAATAATTTGGTTCTCAGAGTGATGACAGAGTAGCAGCTTGAGCTCCAACAGTATTCTCATTGCCCGCTCTGCTAAGCACGCATTTTGCAACGGAGAGGAAAAGGCATCAGCAGTCACAAAGGGTGCAGCAAGTGCCCTCACTAGTGTTCTGGCGAAGTGCTTCTCACTCACTTTCATTTGGGATATGGGTTAGTCTAAATGGATTCTGGTCTGATGTTTCTGATTACTGATTCATAGTTATTCAGGGTGCCTCCAATTATGGCTTGAAATCTTCTCCAGGGGATGCAAAACTCATGTAAAGTGCTCACTCTACTAATGCACCCTACACCTGACATGCAACTTTTCAAGGCAAGGGCAGACAGAGACCAGGCATTATTGCAGGCTTTTCCCGTTGCCCAAATTTTCACTTCTAACAACATTCTTTGTTACCTATTCTAGGATTTTGTAAAGTCTCTGGATTAGAGTTCCTCATCATCAGACCTGTGATCTCATCTATCCATCACACTAGAGTCAGCCATTCTACATCACCCTACAAAACTCAGCATCCCTTAGTGTACAATGAGAGAGACTATGGAGTGCTGTAGAAGCATAACTGTACTCTGAAATGAGCCTCAAAGGGCAAAGTGTTTATAAACAAATAATTCTGATCCTTAGAACAGAGGGGTATAAGAGTCCTGTATAAGTAGTAAATTGGTTTCCAGTACAGTCTAATAATTGGCTGTCACTTTGAATAGCCCTTAGCGCAGCTAAACACCTAGGTAGAAAACATGGTGACAAACAAAGAAACAAAAAAAATTGAGAATGAACTGTGTCTGAATTTCATTTTTAAGGCAAATTCCCCTCTGCTTAAAAATCAAATGGTAAAATATGTCCCCAGAAACCATGACATACTTTATCCTTTTTAGGAAAACAAAAGGCAGCATCATCCATTTTTAAGAAAAAGAATTAGATGTTTTTATAATTAATATCTGGTGGTCTTTTCTTTTTTACACCTGAAACTTGTTGAGAATTAAAATCTGCACCGATCCTCATTAATTTGCCCAGTAGTCAGAGACCCAGATGCAGTACAGTGTTTGTACCACTTTGAAATAGAGGACAGCATGCACGCCATCCTTCACTCGAGTGGTGCAAAGCAGGTCAGCATCATGGTGCCATTTCATCTTCTGCCCAGTTAACTAAACTCTGCCAGACTGGTAGGCTGGAGAAATGAAGAAGTGGAAGGGAAGTGAAAGGAGAAACAGAAAGGAGGGAGTCTGTTAAATTGGTATGAAAGTGGTGGAAGCCAGTTGCAGCCTTTTCTCTTTGCTTTCAAATCAAAAGTTGCCTGAATTAAGTCCTGTCAACAGAAGGGTCCAATGTGGAGTCTTGCTGGCAGTTTACCATGTACCGTTTATACAACTACCTGCTTACAAATGTGGTTGATAACTATTTGACGAATCTGCTTTGAAACAGTTTGGTCAAGGAGCTTATGCAACAGTCATGGTGCCAAAAGACAGTGATTCCTTTTTTTGCTTTACTGCTTATCTGCTAGTCAGCCACACACAAGTCATTTTAATGCTTTAACTCTGCTTGCTTTCAAAACAAATAAATAAAATCTATTTTCAGATTGCAGCCTTCTTCAACCAGGGACTACCTCCAATGTCACCATCCCCGAAACTCATACCACCTTAAGATACTCTGAATCTGGGCCTACATACATGTTAAACTCCAGCAGGGTGCATTGACCTGAGAGCCTCTAGGTACAATGGTAAAGCCACATGTAAGTAATAAATACTGTTCAGTTCTGCAGTTATACTCCAGTCCTGGAGTTTCTCCACGTAGAGAATCTCTTTGGCTACCAAACTGTGAGTACTAGAGTTATAGTGGAAGGGCACCCTCACAAAGAACCAAGAGGACCAAATATCATCTGTGAAACTGTGCGACAAGCAAATGTTGTGATAACGTAACTCTGACAGGGGCTTAGCTTCTGATATAATTATGATCCGGCTAAATATAATGGCATTCTTTTTTCAAGATGCTGCATACTAGCAAATACGTAAATAGCTTGCAAAAGGATCATCTCGGGGTTTCTTGGTTTCTCCTAGTTCTTGGATTTTCTGGGACTCATTAAAACTATTTCTCTTTGTAAATGGCCTCCATTGTGCACCTCTACACAATTCTCTAGTGTAAACTGCTAATCGCTCACTCACATTGCTAGTATCTGAAAATTCTTTGGTGCCTTTTATCATAGTAGCACTAGAGTAGGAGTGAGGAGGTCTGTTGGACTGAAGAGGGAGCAAAAGGAAGGGGAATTTCTCCATCTACTATAGCATGGGAAGGAAAGGAAAGTTTCCCTCTTTTCAATAGCAGAGTGGAAGCTGCTGGCAAAGACGCACTGTTGTGCGCCTTTTGCCCCTCTCTCCCAGCTGGCAAAGACGCACTGTTGTAATGAAACCCGGATGCTCTGGTCCCTGCAAGTAATCAGGCAGGGATGGTGAAAGAAAAGTTGCCTAGTTTGAATGTATGCATTTGTCTCTATGATACACGCAAGTTAATTGTTTCTGAGAAGAGCTCACTACATCCTGACCATGCCTCAAATGTCATCAAACCAGCCTACTAGAACATCACTTACGCACACCACTGTTTCTTTTAAATCATCTTCCTATGAAAGACCATGCTTTAGAAAAGAAAAAACACGCCAAGCCCCTTAAGATTCTAGAGCAATTACCTTAAAAGCATTTATGCTAAAGAAAGTGCTATTGATTATTGCTCATCAGCTTTCAGCACATGTACAGTACAACAAAAGCAGAATCAAATTTAGCTGTCTAATTACAAGGGATGCACCGGATTACCAGAAAGTAATGCAGCAGCTCATTTTGAAAGCAGATGTTGCAGATATACGGCATTTGGCAGCTTAAGTTCAAACTGTTTTTCAGACAGTTGCAACATGCTTTTTACATGTCATGCAATGTATAATATAATATGCTACTGCTAAAAGCTAAAAACTAGGACACACAACTGCGTAATATAAGCTTAACTAAATATGCCATGTTACTTAAAACTGAGTCATACTTATTTCAAGCCTGGAATACTAAGATTAAAGATTTCTTTATAAAAAGGTAAATTCTTTCTGAATTTTAAAAAATTCTGTCCAAACTGAAAAATGAATGGGATAGTCACTAAAATTCTAAACAATTACTTTCTCTGTGCATCTGTCAATGATATTTGGAAGGAAATGAAAAAATGTATTTGTTATTTCAAATGCGATGTACTTGAAGCCATGTCCGAGTCTCTTAATCCAGTTGCATTAAAAATTGCTACCCCTAACATGTTTACAGACAGGTTTCAAAAAGCTAAAGAAAAAATGGCCATAAAAATAATTTAATATAATTTAAGAAAAAAACTCCACTAACAAATTCCAGTATTAATCACAGAAACACACAGCCTTCATCTACTAAACCATCCTGAAAAGTAGACAAAAAGACTTGGAACGTGTTGAGAATGAAGCCAATGAATACAAAGCTTGCCATTGGGTAGGCAGAGAAACATGCATAAGGATCTGACTAAAATAACCCCTCCCATAAACACTACTTAGAGATGGAAAAATTTGTAGGATTTAGGAATAGAGAGAACAGAAAGAGTAGCCAGAAAGAGCTTGATACATTAGCCTTGTTTATACCATAAGCACGCCATCTTGTGCCTCAGAAACCTCTTATTTTAAAATCTTTTTAGTAAAATTTCATGACCACACCTGTATTGCTGAGATAATCATAAGACACTTACCAATGCAGACTAAAACTGCAGAAAGAAAGCACTGACACAAATATAGCCAGAGGATATCAAAGATGGTGAGAAATTTAAAGAGGCACAATGAGAAGATTAAAAACATTCCTCAGGATATTTTTTGCTTAGTTTTCAAATACAAGAATCCACAAATTTGAGCATTTATTGTGAATCAATTGACACACAGCCAAATTAATTTACTTTCCATCCTTCCACCCTAGTTTGGGATGGAAAGTCAGGCAGATGCCAGTACATTTTCTACTTGAAAGATTAATGAACTTAGCCTCCACTGGAAGTTTTGTTCAGGATGGCCACCAGGGATTTAAGAAGGAAAAAAAAGTATTGTTGAGGGATTCTCATTGCATTCATTTTGATTTGACACTGGACTACCACCGCTGACTTTGCTGGAGTTATTCTATTTTGTGCTAGTGTAAATGAGAGATAACTCAGTTTCATATACTTTAGGAGCTATCAGTTTTCACATCTACTGTAATCAAACCAGTAGCTAGCTCTTTCCTATCTGTAGCACTTTTGCAGTTGACTAGTTTGATATCTGCTAGTGACAACTTTGAAAATGATCCATGAAATCAGCAGGTGGGCACTTGGCAGATTCATACTCACTGCTGTGGCAAGCAATGGCCAGAAACAAAAAGCAAAGCAAGCAGCAAGAAATGGTTATCACACTTTTAAAAATGTGTATAACTAGTTCCACAGAAATAAATAAAAATATGTTTTCCTCTATTAGCAATATTGGTCAAGTGAAACAAAAACTGAGCTCAGCTATTAGAATTATTATTATATATTGCTCAATTTTTATTACAATATGGCTCAATCTGATGCATGATTCTATGTCAGTTGATTGCTATGAATATTACAGCACAACATAATGACATTGTACACCACTATCTGGAACTGCTTGAGTTGTAAATATCAGATCAGGACTTGAAGAGACAGTGATAAGTATTAGCCCAAAAAAGAACATATTTTAGACTATCTAGCCATCTCCTAAAGCATGCTGTCTTGCCAGTTGTACTCTGCACACATGCCTTTGGAAGTAGCTTACTACCAATGATAGATGGGAACATTGCTTATTATAGGACCAGTTTAAATGCATTGTTTACATAGACACTTTCAAATCTCCTACAAACACTCCAGCAGTAACTTGCATCTTGCAACTGAAGATCAATGAGCTGCCACACTGGCCAAGCTTCTCCCTTTTATCAGGATATACTGCGTGGCATTCTAGTGCTTCCACAGCTGATTTTTCCATGACAGTAAACAAGCTTTACTACATTCAGATAGTATAGGGCTGATAAAAAGATAGCCAAAGAGAGATCAAAGATTACACAAAAGCAGTCATATTCTGGTACAGCTATTTATATATATTCGTGTTTCTATTCATTGAATATTCTACATCTATTTACAGTGATCCTATATTATTATTGGAAAAGCCTATTACACATTATACAGCTTGATTCGATAGCAAATAAAGAAGCTGGCCCCCAATTTTGCCACAGACATACAGTATTTCCCCTTTCACGTCAAAATTTCTTTTTAAGAGACATACCATTTTTTTAAGTTTTCCCAAAAAAACACAGGAAATAATTATTGTGAGGCATAAAGTTGTGAAAATTGTCAAGTTGTCGAATTTCTTTCATTCTGCAGGCATTGAAGTCCATAATTTGTTCCTTATTAATAATATTTTTCAGGTAGATCCATCAGGGATAAAACAGATGGTGGCGTAAAGAATGGACATCTACAGACCAGGTTCTGTGAGGAAAACCTGAAAGAACTAGCATCGTTTAGCCTACAGAAAAAAGGTTTAGAGAATATATGATAACAATCTTCAAATATGTTAAAAACTGCTGCAAAAATAAATTGTTTTCCAGCTATACAGTGGATATGGCAAAAACCAATGAGCTAAAATTTCTACATGAAAGATTTATATTGGACATTGGGCAAAAAATTCTAATGATAAGGCTAAAGAAGCAATGCTCTATATTTCCTGCAGAAACTCTGGGTTGTCTAGTATCTCTTAGAAAAGATTATAAACTTCTGTATGGAATGATACCAATCCAGTTGGTTAAGTCAATGTTTTTGAGCTTTTCTAAATCAATGTGTCTATGAGGCAATTCACAAAATATTTTTGACAAAATGGACACAGTATCTTTCACTAAAATTAAGTTCAGATTCCAGATATTTGTTACACATTCATTTATTACTCACCCTTGCTTCCCTATTCACATTTTTTTCATGTCTAATGAATGTGTAAGATTGTGCTTTAAAAAAAAATGCAATAGTACACTGAAATCTTATGGACAACCAGTGGTAGATAACAGAGTAAATGACCTTTTGATTTCTTCAAAATTTTTCAACTGGCTCTAATTATTACCTGTTTGCAGATTCATAAACTAGAAAAAAATCCCACATTCATCAGGTAAATTATTCCCTGTAAATAATTCATTCAGCATAAGCACAAAACCATACTTTTTAAATTGAAAGAAAACATGTTTTAGAAAATGTAGGTGATGAAAAATTATTAAATAAATACCTAAATTTCTTGACAAGCTAGATTCTAAAGCAGAATGCTTGGATTTATTCAATATTCTACTGGGCCTTTGTGGATAACAGCATCACTTATGGACAAAGAATTTATCTCTAAAAAAACCAAAACAAAATTGTAAGTAATAGCTTTCTCCCCCATTACCATCAATCCTTATTAATCTAAGCGCTGTCCAAATTACATTAGAGAAAGTACCGTGGCATCAGACAGCAAATGCTAACCCTTGACTTAAGGCCTGTCTCATGATCTAGGTCTCTGACCTTCACTGGAGTCTGGCTATCCCTATGAACCTTCGGTTGTGAGTAACGAGACACAGTGAACAATGATGGCAGAGACACTTGTTCTCTGATAGGCTTCAGCTTTGAAACAAACTTGATAAGGTTTTACATCCTTTCCTGATCTCAGCATGGAAAAAAATAGTTTAACAATGTAATTCAGTTTTACTCATCAAGCATACATCCTATTTTAATGGGGTTTCTCTAATCACCCTCATTGTAGGAGGCACCAATGATGTGAAGAATATCTAAAAATGTATAACCTTCCTATGCAGTAGAAACCTTTGACAAATGACATCTCTAGTGTCTTTCTTTTAGACTGGAAGTCATTCATCTTTCACTTAGCTTAGGTGTAAATGAATACAACGAAACGACTCTGGTGTAAAGTTAACCAACATGCAAGATCATACCGGTTTTTTTCAACTTCCAGTAATAATTAAATCATTTTGATGGCTACACTTCAGTGCTAATTTATAATTAACTTCAGGTACTTCTTTGATCTTGCTGATATGTTTTTTTCCCATTTTCTTATCAAAAGTCTCCATGCAGTCTGTAATTATGCTTCTTAGTGTGACAGCAACTTTGAATAAGTAGATGCATTAATATATGCTTTGGGAAAATATCGGTTGAGCCAAAGCAAGCTCTTACCACTGAGCTGGAGTATAATCTGAAGCACTGCTAATTAAAAACATAGTATTATATAAGTGCATAATAGGTTTGCCATAAAAATAAAACGATAATTCTCAACTTTAAGGTAATGGATGGCAGAAGTAGTGAAGTTAGCACCCTACCAACAATACACACATTAAGGCATTCAGAGCATTAATATCACAACACTACAAAATGCAGTGTCATGTTTAATATCTGCCTAGGCTCTTCCTCTAAAGAGGAAGATATTTCAAACTTTTTCTGAATAATGAAATATTGAACTGAAAGGTTTTTTAAAAAGTGTTAAAAGCTGTTTTAACAACACAGTGATACAGCCTAACGTACCTGAAGCAACAAATAAACACATAATGCAAGGGAGCAGAGCAGTATAACTCATTACCTGAGCTAAAGGAATGATCTGTAATTCTCAGAAGACAAACTTTAATCTCATGTTTTCAACAGATGAATAAGACATGCACCAGGGACAACGTAACTGAGATCCTCGTATTAAGCACTTTCCATCTGAGAAACATTAAATGGAAATTGCAACGGAAGTGTTAGGGGCAGTTCTTTTGCAAACACATCAGTCTACAGGTACAAATTGGGCCTGGTATGACTTCTCTAGTCACAAAACGGATATTTCACTGATATGCTACTCCAAAATGCAAAAATGGCCACAATTATGCAGGTATAAAATATACTTTATACCATACATTTCCTTCCCCAGGCAGAGAAAGTCTGAATTCTATAGAGCACTTCTATGATAACCACGCTAACTTGCAGCATGGATGAGTACGCATGCACAAATGTATCTGGTTGGTTGGAGAGGACAAAAATGGGGATGTTAGTATTACTGTAACTCTAGTACAGTACAGTCTTCTAGTGCATAAAAGTTTTAAGAAAACTAAATTTCCAGATGTATTTTGTGATGTCATTTCACAAACTAATGTTGTTTAACTCATTGCTAACCATGTTAGCAGCACAGGTACATACTAATCCTGACATACTGCACGATTACTTTTTCAGCTAACACGACCTCCCCACTCTAGGACTGCTTTCATTCAAATCAATAATTGTGACAGCACTTCAAACATCCATGAATCAACTTTCGGGGCTCTGACAAAAGGGTAACTGCAAGATGCGTATGTCTCTTGTGTGTTTGTGCCGAAGAATATCAGTACCTACTCTGCCCTACCTCTCCTACCAGGTTCTGAGACATACTGCAGAGACAGGACTGCACAGCATCAGCTGTTGAGTTCCCTTCTGAAAGGAAGAAACAGATGTCTGATGCAATAGCACTAGCTCCTGTCAGCTTCTGCCTCCTTCACAGTAGAAATGGAAGGCAACTAAACTAAAAAGGAAGAAGTCAGAGCAAAATAGTTCAATTTTCACTGCTTAATTATCATCTGGAGTACCCCATTGATTGTGCCTTCCAAAAATAGTCACAGAATCATGGTCAGGAAGTACTGCTATATTAAAATGAAACACCGATATGCCTACTTTGCAAAAGAGTAACGCTCTTTGTGGAAACAAAAACATTCCATGTGGAAACAAAAACATTTTGTTTGTGGAAACAAAAACATTCCAGAGAAAAAAAATTCCCGAATGTGTGAAATTCACAAGCTGAAGCTAATCTGATGGGTGGCTAAACATGAAGCCACATCTTTCATTTTATTAATTTTTTCCTTCTGCACAGCTGAGATAAAATCAGACAAAGTAGCACAGAAATTTTCTAACATTACAGATACAGCAGTCTTCCCATCATACATCATCAGATGAAAGGTGTGATGTGCTTATTTTACTGCAGATCCATTCATTATTCTACCTGGCAGCAACCTGGATATTTTAAAATAAATATCCCTAGTACAGTCTTATAGTAATGCCACGCAGGACAAACTGGAGATCTGCCAAGTGCAAATCAAGTGGTTTGAGGAACTTTTTTCCTGTGCCGACAGAAGCAGCTGTCCATCCTCATAAAATCTATGCGGGCTATTATATTCTTCTGCTTAAGAGTCAGAATTTTGTTGTGTGCCTTTCAGATAAAAGGTTGAGTGTTCTCTATAATGGAGCTCCTACTTCTGCAGAGCAGTACTCAAGAACCCCTATAAGAACACTTGAAAGGACCTTGCCAAAGACATTTTGGGAGTGAGAATTTTTTTGTCTTTCTATTTAAAAAAAATGCATTTGTCCCTTTCTAAGGTGCTCTTAGAACTCTGTTTTTTCTATTAAAAATATTGCAATCCTTCTTGAATTATCAAGGCTTACATTTTGACATTATCATAAACAGCTTTTATTAAGTATTAAGAAAACCCACATGGTAACCTATTTATAATGTCCTCTTGTTATTGGCTCTTGTCTTAGACATTGTAATTTCTTTATGATTGTATGATAAAGATTCGTTTATGTTTACAATGTTTATTTTCTTATGGTTATGACACACTTTTTCAAAATACAAGTGATACCTTAATGATACACGTTCATCCAGGAAGAGTTCCATTCAAATTGTCTGGAACTTCTCTCAGAAGCTATAGTATATCTTTATATATGCAGAATTTTTTACGAGACCTTCAAAAAATTGTGTAAAATATCTATGTAAGAATGTACAAGAAACTATGAGTATCATCAATATAATAAACAAATTCATTTATTACATATTGATCACAAAACTAAAACCAAGCAGGCTTACTTTTAATCCCTTTTTGGACTTTTGCCTTTGTGGAAGAAGTAGCCTTGGAAAAATTACAGTTAACACTATTATCCTTCAGTTCAGCTCCTTCATATTTTTCATAGCAAATTTTGTCTATACCTGTTGCACTACAGCAGATTGGTTTACATTCTGTGTTAGAAATTCTCTGGGATCTTGTGATACTCAAGCATCATATAGACAAAATGTTTGAGGTTTTTTTACAATTCAAATTTGTACAAAAATATCTACCTACATGGACAGCATCCCCAAAAAAACCACCACTAACTATACCAGAGCAGAGCTCTGAGCACAACAATGTAGCCAGCACTACTATCACACTGCTACAGAATGATCATTAATGGTAACTGAACTACCTAGTTTAAAACCACCTTACATGTCTCTAGACTACTCCTGCACAGCCAGTGTACGTGAGCTTTGCCTGGGATTCTTGTCTGTGTCTCTAATATACTTCGCTGTTGACATAACGCCAGATAAATGCTAGTATTTTTGATCCATCAGTGTTCAAAAATCTGTATCCTGGTTTTTTTACCACCTTTTCTTTCAAAACATTCCTTCTGCAGCTGCACAGGGGAGAAGAAAATGGGAAGAAGAAAATGGGATTTCATCACTACTGAACTTGTTACTGGTGACTGTATTTCCTATCCAAGTAGTTTTGCCCTATTCCAATACCTAAGAGGAGGTGATCAAGAAGATGGAAGCAGGTTTTACTGAGGTGCATGGCAGGAAGCTGAGAGACAATGGTCATAACTCCACAGATGGAAAAATATTCAGCTAGAGGATACTCAAACACTGGAAAAACATTGCCCAAAGAGCTTGTGGAATACCTGTCCTTTGAGGTTTTCAGATCCAGACTAGACAAAGCCCTGAGCAACCTGCTCTGAATTCATTCGTTACCCTGCCTTGAGGAGGAGATGTTTTGACTCATAATTTAAAAAAAAAATCAAATAAAGAAAAATGTATCAATCAATAACTGAAGCTAAGACAAATTCAAGTGAGATATCA